>NW_021703774.1:52633756-52717293 GCF_005190385.1 Monodon monoceros | reverse complement strand
AATGGGAGAAAATATTTGCAAATGAAGCAACTGACAAAGGATTAATCTCCAAAATATACAAGCAGCTCATGCAGCTCAATATCAAAAAACAAACAACCCAATCCAAAAATGGGCAGAAGACCTAAATAGACATTTTTCCAAAGAAGATATACAGATTGCCAACAAACACATGAAAGGATGCTCAACACCACTAATCATTAGAGAAATGCAAATCAAAACTACAATGAGGTATCACCTCACACCAGTCAGAATGACCATCATCAAAAAATCTACAAACTATAAATGCTGGAGAGGGTGTGGAGAAAAGGGAACACTCTTGCACTGCTGGTGGGAATGTAAATTGATAGAGCCACTATGGAGAACAGTATGGAGGTTCCTTAAAAAACTAAAAATAGAACTGTCATATGACCCAGCAATCCCACTACTGGGCATATACCCTGAGAAAACCATAATTCAAAAAGTCATGTACCACAATGTTCATTGCAGCACTATTTACAATAGCCAGGATATGGAAGCAACCTAAGTGTCCATCAACAGATGGATGGATAAAGAAGTTGTGGCATATATACAATGGAATATTACTCAGCCATAAAAACAAACAAAATTGAGTTATTTGTAGTGAGGTGGATGGACCTAGAGTCTATCATACAGAGTGAAGTAAGTCAGAAAGAGAAAAACAAATACCGTTTGCTAACACATATATATGGAATCTAAAAAAAAAATAGTTCTGAAGAACCTAGGGGCTGAACAGGAGTAAAGATGCAGACACAGAGAATGGACTTGAGGACACGGGGAGGGGGAAGGGTAAGCTGGGATGAAGTGAGAGAGTGGCATGGACATATATACACTACCAAATGTAAAATAGATAGCTAGTGGGAAGCAGCCACATAGCACAGGGAGATCCGGTCGGTGCATGTGACCACCTAGAGGGGTGGGATAGGGAGGGTGGGAGGGAGACACAAGAGGGAGGGGACGTGGGGATATATGTATACGTATGGCTGATTCACTTTGTTATACAGCATCAACTAACACAACAATGTAAAGCAATTATACTCCAATAAAGATGTTAAAAAATAAATAAAACAAAAGCACAACAACAAGAAAAAAAAAAGAAAGAAAGCTTCTCTAGGGCCTGCCTTTTGTTATTCAACACGCTGATTCCAAGTTTCCTGTGTGGGACTCCTCCTGTCATGGTGACAGAAACAGCCATTCCAAATTTCAAGTCACCAGCAATTCTTAGGGCCTTTGGGACAAGTCAGTGTATTCATTTTTAGTGCCTTTCTCCAGAAAATAAAGCTAATCACGACGAAGGAGAATGATCCAAGCAGAGCATTTGGGGATTTTAAAGTAAAAAACAGGTGCAGAAGGATTTTTTCATCTTGACAACTTCACTTGGCAAGTTTTTTATCTTGAGACCTGAGCCTGGTGGTGGTAATGAAGAGAAAGAAGCAATGGTGTCGATTGTGGAAGAAGCATTCTTGAGAGCGGTGGCTCCAAGGAGGAGACCATCACCTTTCACCCTATAACTTAGCAGCAGCCGTGTACATTGGGTGTCAGTAATTCTTATAAAATGAAATGGTATTGCTAGAAAGCAAACTGTAAAAGAGCCGTATGCCTTGATTCAAGGAATTTAGTGTGTGGGGCGGGGGCTGCGAATTATTCTTAGTATTACCTTCTTTGGGGCTCCAAGTTGGGAACTTGGGGAAGAGCAGGCAGTTAAAAAGGAGTAAACTGCGGCTCGAGGAATTGGAGTTGCTTATCTGCAAAGATGCCATGCTGTTTACTTCTTAGATCTTGCATCAATTTTGCACATATGTGGTGAGCGCAGTTGGAATTAGTTCCATGAAGTGTCTCGCTCGGAGGAGCGAGATTTCAGGTGCCAAAGGTTGGGCTGGCCGCGGTGCTAGCAGACACAGAGGCTGATGCTGATGAATCTCTGCGGGTCTGACTGAAGTCCAGGGAACGGCTTTCTGGATTGTTTCAAGCCCCTGCTCTGGTTGTTCTTTCATCCTGTTGCTTTGCGGGGAGTTGTGGCCAAACCTCCTTCCCTGGGGGCAGGCGTGGACAAATGGTTGGACGTGCTTCCTTACCCCGTCTCCAACACCTAATATTTTTTATCATTTGACAGAGCTCAGCTTTCATGTCAAAAGACTATTTCTTTGTGTATGTGGCTTTCAAAATTTTTATTTTCTGATGCCACTCTACTTAGCATCCCAGGGAGGATTAAAGAGTGCTAGAAGTTGGTAGGAGACCAGCGTTCTTATTTTTGATCTGCCATTAATTAGCTGTCTGGCTGTGGAAAAATCTTCCTGTCTCTCAGGGCTGCTGCTTTTTTCAATTTGTAAAATGAGAAGCCCAGAGTAGCTTCTTTCAAAGCCTGTTTTAAGTGCTCATATTCATGAATTTTTTTGTTCTAGTGTCTTTACCGGGCCAGAGAACAGAGGCAGAAAGGTTGAGATCTGGTCCCATGGCCCACTATGAGAACGATCAAGGCCGGTAGTCAAATAGAGTGGCCTTGTCAACTCTATTCAATTGTATTTAAGCTCTAGCGGCCTAAGGAGCCTCAGAATGAAGTCCACACAATGGGCAGCCATTTTCCATGCCCTTGCCAGAGAGAAAAGAATGACCTGTGGAGAAGTGCATTTTGTGGCTCTCCATGTTTTCACCTTACCCGTTCTCTTCTTTCCTCTCCTCACTGCTGTTGGTGAGGGGAGCAGTAATGCTGGAGTGGGTGCATCTGGCCAGAAGAGTCAAGCAGTGGATAAGCAGCCCCTCTCCTAGAGCCTTCTCACAAAGAGCAAGTGAAGTAGCACTTTAGATAATGACCTAGTTACTTCTCTGGAAAAAACCCATGGCATTTGGTTTAAAAGACAAGAAAGCCTTGAGAGCAGCACCTGCCGAATCAGTGGTGGCTCCATGGTTGCTATAGAAACAGATGGAGATTATGCAACTGTCCTTCCTCACATGCTTTGGGAACCTGTAAAGTAATTTATCTGGGCATCCAGAAGTCTTCCTCAAACAGCACAGAGGTAACGTGTTGGAGGTAACGTGCTCATGGTTTGGGCTCAACCCAGTTGTAGTTATGCTAGCAGCTCCTGAGTCTTCCCTGAGTGACCAGAAGGGCTTATCTCCAGTTCAGTTTGGACCCTGGATCAGATTAAGATTCTGTTTGCAAATGAACCCATCCCTGTGGAAAAGGAGGGTCAAGAACATGAGAAGTATGTACAACCCGACAGAGATCAATTTTATTAAGAAGGATGTGAACTACAGAATAGCCGTACATAGAAAAGGGCCCAAATGGACCCTTAGCATCCTCTGATGGAGCCTCATGGAGCCTCGTCCTGTGGGTGGGAATAGGATCATGCTTCAGCCTCCTCTTCCCAGCAATTACCTAGGACTTTGGATTCAGAAATACGAAGCTTAACTTCTGCTTGACTTTTCCGTCTGAACAACTGGTATAACAGCTATTTATATTTTCAGTAAGATATTCAGTAAACAAAATTAGGAGGCTAAATGAAATCATTGACTGTGGAAAAAAATAGAAGAACATGAAAATATTGTTTTTCCTAAGCAGTGGGTTGTTGTTTATCTTTTAGTTGTTGCCATCGATCTTTTAAAAAATTTTAGGTTGAAGTTGCAGGTGCAGGAGACTTGTCTGACTGGTCTGGTACCTAGGTGGGAATCATTGATGATGCTCAAGAATAAAAGGCTTGTGAAGCTGGCCTCCCAGGATTTCCCCCTTAAACCAAGGTCAGAAGGTTGATCAGAAAATTCCTAGAACCAACCCATCAGAAAGCTTAACGATGTTCGTTTGTTGTTATTTTTTATTTTCAATTTTCCCAGTGAGCACTCTGAGCCCACTGTTACAGACTGAACTACAAATGGAAAAGATCAAGATCAATCACTCAATCTGTACTGTTTAAAGCACAAATTTATCAGTGAGAGTCACTGATGTAGTCAGAAGATGAGCAATAATGGTGAGATAGTGACAATAATCTGATTTTAGGCAATATTGGTATTTTCCCACTGATAGATTTAGGTCCTCCTTTTGGGACATCACCTTTGGATTGGTTTCCATGGTGCAGACACATGTGGGGTTGGTTCCAATTTGCTATGTCATGTGGAACAAAGCGACTCGTGACCTTTTAATACGCTGTACTAACAGAACGTGCGTTGTTGCTCGATGCCTTTAGTAGTTTATTCCTAGTGACAAGTAATTCCTTGCCTATAAATACTTTTATCCATGTGGACACTAGATTATTTCAAAAATTAATAACACTTTGCAATATGCAAGCTCTAAAATAGCCAGGGTGCCAGAGTGCCCTGCCAGTCTGACTATCACAGACTAACCGCCATTGCATGCCCTAGCACTGTGAAAGGACGTGTCCCCAGACTATGGCAACAGGCAAGGGGGATATTCTGGAGCAGGTGGAGCTCTGGGAAGCCCGCTGAGTTAGAGTGGTCCCTTGCCTAAGGTGGTGCCATGGTCTGACTCTCCGCTTTCTTCCATCTCAAGGACAGTGAAATGCTGTCACCGTCATTACCATTGACTTTGTTCCAGTCTTGGGGTAAGATTCAGCTTTCATCCTGAACTTGACCTTTTCTGGTTTCCACCCTTCCCCCCCTTAAATCTGCCTCGTCAATTGTGATTGACTCAAGAAATCAGCTGTCTTGGAAAGCAAGTGTACATGACCCAGTTGGGAATTCTTCGGCCTAAAATTCACCTTCCCTCCCATCTCTCTTCCCACCTCCAGCCAGTTTGCTGGACCACCCTTGACAAAGGCCCCACCGAGCTCCCCTCCCTACCTGCCGAGCAGTCAGGGCCCTGGTAGCCCTCTTCACAGAAGCAGATCCCCTCCTGGCAGTGTCCTCGCCCACTGCAGGCGTTCAGACACCGCTGCTGGCCGCAGTCCTCACCAGTGTAGCCCTCCTGGCACAGGCAGGTACCGTTGGTACATCTCCCCTTCCCCGAGCAGTCCCCAGGGCACCTCAGCTCGCTGCAGCCCTCGCCAGTGTAGGCCTCTTCACAGACACACTCCCCGTCCACGCACAGCCCCCGGGAGCTGCAGTCTGTCGGGCACCGGAGCTCTGAGCAGTCATCGCCGCTGTACTCGCTGTCACAGATGCACTGGCCATCCACACACACGCCCCGACTGGAGCAGCCTAGGGGGCAGTAGGGCTCCGAGCAGTTCTTGCCAAACCAGCCTTGATCGCAGATGCAGCCACAGGACTCGAGGCTAAAGTTGCCGTGGCCACTGCAGTGAGGGATATAATCCAGTTGTCCTGGAATGGCCAAGGAGAAAGTCAAAGGGCAGCAGTGGAACCTCCTGTAAATGGGGTATGGGAGGGGTGGGCAGAGACCTCTCCTCACTCTCTGATCAGATTTGTGTTGCTGAGAATTAAGCTCAAGCTAGTTTGGTACATCATCGACTTCATGAATGTTTTCATCTAATAGGGGTTGTGTCTGGCACAGCACTGGGGGCGACGATGAGTGAGATCAGGTCCCTAGTCCTGCAGGGGCTCACCTTCAGTGTGTCTTGGCTTGGGTTCCCTAGAATCAGACTTTAGATGAGAATTCAAATGATAGTGACTTACTGGAAAGTGCTCCCAGGAAAAACCTGTCAGGGAGAAGGGGAGACTCAGGAGGTTGGAGCCCAAGCCAGAGATACATTATCAGGCAAAGTCCTGGGGGTGTCACTTGGGTTCAGTCCTGCGGGGTCTTCTGGACACAGTGTAAGCCACACCTCAACTGGGACGAAAGGCTGTCCTTGGAGGGTATAAATGTCCATTGTCTCCCTGGGGCAGGCCAAAGAGGTTCTTACAGCCCAAGGACAGCCCCTGACCAAGACGCCCAGGTGCTGGCTATGGGGACGGAAGGGGATCTGAGGGCTTGTATGCTGAGTACCAGGCCTGTGATGCAGGACAAGGTCACATGCGCTGCAGCCACATCCCACTCCCTCTCCTTCCTGCCATCTAACTAACTCTGCTCATTCATCACAACTTAGCACTAGGGTCACTTCAAAGGCTTCCCAGAACTTGTCTCATTTGATGACTGTTTGCTGTGATCTTTTTAGGATTCTATGCATATCTCTTGCCCTAGCCCTTACCATGCTATAACTGTAGTGGTTAATTTAAACCACTATAAAAGGTAAAAGCTTGAACCCAAGATAGTAAGGAAGACACAGTCCTCTTGTTAAAGAATGAATTTCATGGGTTGAAGGTACCTTTTGGGTGAGAGGAGCTGGGCACAAAAAGGGACACACTTTCTGCTCATTGGGGGTCAGCTGATAAGAGCTATTGCATGTGAGGTCCCTACTAGAAGCCAGGCTTTCATCTGAATGGAGGCTTTTATATGTAATAACTCCTGATGTTCTAGTCTGTCACCGTTTGTCAATGGAGAAAGGAAGTCATGGGTTATGCAACTTGCTTAAGTCACAAGCTAGTAAGTAGCAGAGCTAGGATTTGAAGTCAGGAAGTCTGGCTCTGACTTCTCCCAGGGAGGTCAAGATAGTCATTGGTAAGTGTTACTAGTCAGGGGGTGGGTGAGACTAGAGGTATAAGTCCTGGATACTCAGCCTTCGGAGGGGAGGGGGTTGTAATAAGCTCTGTGAGTGGGTGTGTGCATGCACGGGCATGTACATCCACATGCGTTCGTGGAGGGGGCAGGGGCTGAAACTTCCATCTTGCTGGAGAAGATGGGGCCAGGTCCTCTGAGACTATAATGACTATCATTTACTAAGATGGGAGAAAGACTGAGATGGAGTGAACAGAGCACCTGAATTCCCTAGTCCCTCAGGTTAACATGGATAGATATCAATTCAACAGCCTGTGAAAACCCAAGATGAATGAAGACAGACGTCAAATTCCCTGCTCACCACAGAAGTTGCTGTGCTGAACCGATGTATCATTACCTGACTCATCCCCCCCAAATCGGGTTAATGTATTTCAAACTGACTATGCGCTGTAGAGAATCCCTACGCCAAATCCCCTGGGAAGGACCACATTTAGATCTTAGAGACGTCTGAACAGAGAGCTACAGACTGGGGCACTTCTTTCCCGCTGTGTGAAGAGGATCCAGGTCTCGAGGGGAGTGGTGGCTCGCGCTCACTCACTCTCCCTCTCCACTCAGCGCCTTCCCTCCCTCCTGAGACCGGCTGCAGACTCCCAGACTCTACCTGTGGCCGCACTTTGCTGGCAACAGTTGCTGGTGCACTGGTCCCGAAGCACTGACACCTCCCTCTCCAGCATCTCGATCCGGCTCAGCAGCTCCTGCAGCACCTGGGCAGAGCTGGCGCATGGGCAGGCCTTTTTGGGGAGGTTGATCCTGTGGGTGAAGGTGACCTGGCTCGCGTGGTCCGAGGTCTGGCCCATGTACTCTGTCAGCACCTCGTCTTCGGCACTCATCTCCTGCTCGGCCGAGGCCTCCAGCCCCGAGGAGCAGAGGCTGTCCAGGGGCACGTTAATGTTGTACACGTGGTTGAAGACCACCGGCTGCTCTTTGCCGGATGTGTTGTAGCTGTCAGCGCCTCCTTCCTCCTCCACCGCCTGTCTCTGGACCCTTTCCGTGGTGACCTCCAGCTGACACTCCGAGGGCTTGAGCATGGAGCCCAGAAGGATCAGGTTGACGCCAATGAGCATGTTCTTCAAGACCACTGTTTCCCCGTCTGCCCCCATCCTCTCAGCAGAGTGCTGGGTTCAAGACCGGCCTGCAGCAGAAAGCATGGAGTTGTGGAAATTTTCAAGAGAAACCAAGGAACGAACGAGATGGCCTCTGAGACCTGCGCTTGGGCACCACACTATGCACAGTCCTACAAAGCTAAAGGATAGCAGTGAGGATTTCAAGGGGAAGGTTGGGAAGTGACTACCAGGGTCATGAAAGCCCAGAGCTTTTTGTTCCCGAGAGGAATGAACCCCTGAAAGTGGACTCTGCTTCTGCAGAAGGGCATTTTGATTTCCCAAAAGGCTCATCTGGAGCACATGAGTCTGGCCTCCACAGTGGGCAAGTGGTTCCAACAAAGAGGACATGTGAGGACTCGGGGCAGGGGCACTGTGGCTAGCCTCGTCCTCCGAGGAGAACTCAGAGCATCCTTTCACTTCTGAGTGAGAATTAAGATAAAGGGTACCATGGAGCCTTAGGCATACCCTCATATTTCGCCAGATATTTATAATGAAGGGGTCCCGCCAGCCACTTCAAGATAACTTATTAACTCCTCTAAGCTCATCTGTTCAAATACAAGTTGACTTTAGAATAACCATCCAGGCAGATAATATAGTTCCAGGTAACTGTGGTTGTTAATAATCCTTAGGTACATTTGTGATTATCCGGGACTGTGTGAGCCGAACTTTCTTTTAATGTTCTCATTAGTATAGTCCCAGTGCTTTGTGATCACAGGGTGCCTTTCTTCCGAGGTCCTGTTTAAATTGCTAAAATAATGTATTAGCTCCTCTACTGGTTACCTAGTCACCAAGACCCATGGAGAACGATAAATTTCCTGTAATGCAAATCAGTTTTACAGAAATTATATTTCTTCTGTATTCCCTGTGTAAAAGAGAAAAGAGGCTTACAAATTTTGGTTCTAAAGGTAATGTGAGAGCTAAGAAGATTAAGGGCAAAGGAACAGGGTGAGAGTAAATGTGAATTTGGGAAGAAGGCGATAAGCAACAGCTAACATCAACTGAATGTGTCCTGTGTACAGACTGCGCTGTGCACCTCATGGGGGATCTTACTTGACCCTTAGAACAAACCTATGATGGGATGTTATGATTATCCCCATCTTGTAATGGAGTGAATTCTGCCTAGAAAGCTTAAAATTTGAATGCAGGTCTGACTCCAAAACCTGTGTTCTTAACTGCTATGCTCCAGTGCTTGTCTTGATAAGCACGTTCAATGTTCTGTTGTCTCTGATGGAAATTGTGTTAGTTATAGGATCTTCCCAAGAATATTGAGATTAGAAAATTTTGCTAGGGCCAGATCCAGTGTTCCTTCCTCCACGAAGCATTCTCCTCTCATCTTTTTCTTCCTGTTCCCTCAGGAGGCTAAGGAGCATCCCCAGCACAGGTTAAATTTATCTCTCACTCCTTATAAAGCCCCTCTGACAGCATTTGCCACACTAGACTGTGGGTTTCCTTTGTCTGCTCCTGCCCCCCCCCCAGCTTCGTCCCCTGCCTCCCCCCACTGGCCCCGAACTGCTAAGTCAATTTAGGTCAGACCACATCTTATTCACAGTATTTGATGTGTGTCTAGGACAGCAAAAGTGTTCTGTACTATGGCTGTTGAATGAATAAGTGAGTAGATACATGGAAGATCGTTAAACAGATGAATTAATGAGTAAATGCCCTGTGAGCACAAGGTTCAATCATTCTCCAACTCATTTAATCTCTTTCCATTATCCTCAAGTTATTCACTATTTTCTTCAATTTCAGTTCAATTGGACAATTTCTGAGGGATGATTATATTAGGAGTAATCTGTATTAGTGACTATTTTGGAAACCATGTCTTATGACTCAGTCTTTATATTATATATTGGACTAAAATCTTTGTTTCCAATATGAAGAAGAAGCAGAACAGAACAGAGCTATTAAGATTCTGGACTCTGGAGCCAGACTGCCTGGTTCTTCCCCTATCCCAGGACTACCCTGAAATCACTGGCACATGTGAGAAATCTCTTCCATCATTTGACAGCCGGAAAGCCCAACCTTAGCATACCCTTGTTCAAAGAAGGGTGAGGTTCTTGGAGTGATGGGAGAGGTGGTGATCCACTGGTTACATCAGATGAGGTAAATCAACCTTGGGGACACATGGAGTGACATGTCTGAACCAAATTTCTCTCATGACTGTAAGCTCTTTCCAAGCCCCTCTATCTGAGGTATTATTTGCCTTCCCATTTTCAGCTGCTCTAGGCGTTTCATCCTTGGAGTGGCACTCTGCCCTTATGTCATTGAAAGTTTCCCAGGAATGGCTCTGATATAAATCATTTACACTTACATTTACATTGAAGGCTAAGGAGCCTTAGCCATCTCACTTGCTAAACTAAAGTTGGTTTGTCTGATCCATGTTGATATTGCTGAATAGTTGGTTGTTTTTTTGTTTTCTGGGAATCATAAAATTATCATGTAGCACCCATAGCACTTAACAGAACTTTTTGCACAGAACAGACACTCAATAAATAAGTGAAAGAATAAATGACATTATAAATGAAAAGGAAGACAAGTGACAGGAAAATTAAAAGGGAAAAATGTTAGGTTCCACACCAGTCCAAAGCAACAACTATAAAATTATATGTGGAGAGAAAAGTATAGTTTTATGTGTGAAAAACACAAGATTTTAGTCAATAACCAAACTGACTATGAATTAGTCAACAGTTTGATTTTTGTAACCTCCAAAACCTTTTTTAGACTCAGGATTTATTGACTGATTGACTGATTGATTGATTGATTGAAGTATAGTTGATTTACCGACTCAGGCTTTATTAATTGAAATTACAGACTAGGATGTGCAGGAGACTGTTTTGCTCTGTACTGCGCTTGTCATTGATTACTTCTGGGTGGGGAGGATGCTGAAGGTACTCAAAATCTTGTTGTAGGGGAGGGAGGAACTTAGCATTTTTGTCCAGAGAAGTGACAACCCCAGAGCTATCGTTCCTTTATCATTCATTCCTTTGACAGATATTTATTGAGTACCTACTATATGCTGGTTCCTTTATTCACAGAAGTTATATTTAAGTGTGTGGTGGGGGGGAGAGGGTGGGAGGGGGAGGACATACAATACATAAATACCCACAATAATCCTGTATGTCATATATAATGTATGATATAATGCATATTATATGGTATTTAATATATGATGATGTAACATTCACTTGTGTGTGTTGTGTCAGCAAGTGGTAACTGCTGTGGAGGAAAAGAAAAGAAGGGAGCAGAGGAGGTACCAGGACAGGGAAGTCACATGGATATTTTGTAGAGCCCAGCCAGGGAAAGCTTGTCTAATGAGGTGACCACTGAGCAGAGACCTGAAGGAAGTGAGGGGTGGGCTTAGCAGACGCCTGAGGAAGTGCATTCCAGGCACAGGGAACGGCAAGGGTGAGGGCTCTGAGGCAGGAGCCGGCCTGGTGAGTTTGAGTGACAGTGAGACTGGAGGCGAGTGAATGAGGGAGCAGATGTGGGGAGATGAGATCAGAGAAGGAGTGGGGGCCAGGTCAGAGAAGGCCTGTGAACCACTGTAAGGACTTGGGCTCTTACTGTGGCTATACAGTCATTGCTCTCAAATGCATCCACATATTAAATGTTTATGATGATCTAGTTCTTGTCATTGAGAAACTCTCAGCCTCATGAAAGAGATGGAAACACAAGTAAATATAATGACAATGCAATGTGATCATTATCATGACCAAAAAACACACAAAATGTCCCTAGAGGGCTGGAGGTGACACAGCAACTTTGCCGGGGGCAGCAGGGGAAGCTACGCAGAGGGTGTGGGGTAATCGTCAGTCCTGTTTGCCAAGTATTTCTGGCCTGGCTTTCCAGACATGTGGTAGGACTACATTCTCCAGGGCTGTGTTTTCCGGCCCCCTGTTGGTTAGGTGAGGCCATGTCACTAGTACTGGCCAATGGTTGTGAGAGGAAGTGATGTGGGTCACTTCTGGGAGGGGGCATTCATTGCTGACGGGAGACCCCCCAGAGCTTTCTCTTTCTCATCCATGGTGACTGGCAATGTTCAGGATGGTGGCTGCTTTCTCAGTCTGGGTACCTGAGTGACCATGATAAAGGGTGCCCTGGCTGCGTACAGCAGGTGTGTAGTGCATGAGAGAGAAATAAACTTTTGGTTTTGAAGCACAGATTTTTCCTACAGCATAATCTAGTGTATCAGAAGATAATACTGAACTGGGTTTTAATAGATGACTCTTTAAGTAGAGAAGACAGAAGTTCATTATAGACAAAAGGAATTGCATTTGCTAAAACTCTGACATGTGCATGGATATGGCTTATTCAAAGAATTCAAGTATTTGAAGGGCTGTTAAATGCTATGGGATTGGACTTTTATACAGCAAAAGGTCCAAGGGAGGGAATTTACCCCAAATGGGGGAATCTACAGGGAAACAGATTTTGGCTCCATGTAAAGAATAGCTTTTATAATAGTCAGAGCTATTGGGTTGTCATGGTAGGTAGTGAGTTCCTGGTCACTGGAGGTGTTCAAGCACAAGCCACAAGACTACTTAGTGAGGATGTTGAAGATGGGCTTTCAAGCATCACATCAGAGAGTGGACTAAAATGAACATTAAGGTTTTCTCCTTCCTGTTACTTTATGAATTCAGGGTCTTATGTGTCCTTTGAGGAGTCTACCCACTATAATATTGTATTCGTTTCCTAGGGCTGCCATAACAAGTTACCACAAACTGGGTAGCTTAAAACTATAGAACTCTATTCTCTCACAGTTCTGGAGACTGGAATAGAAGGCCAAAACCAATATGTCATCAGGGTTAACCCCTTCTGAGGCTCTGAAGGAAAAATCTATTTCATGCCTCTCTCCTAGTTTCTGGTGATGGCGGGCAATGCTTGGCATTCCTTGGCTAGTAGATGCATCACTCCAGTCTCTGCCTCCATCCTCACATTGCGCTCTGCCTGTGTCTCTGTGTCTTCACGGGGCCATCTTCCTTCAAGGACATCAGTCATCTTGGATTAGGGGCCCATCACGCCAATATGACCTCGTCTTAACTAATTACATCTACGATGACCCGATTTCCAAATAAGGTCACATTCTGAGGTACTGGGGGTTAGAACTTCAACATTATCTTCTTTGTGGGACACAATTCAATCCACAATACATAACAATAGCAAACTGAGTATTTACCGGGTACCAAGCTAAGCATTTTCCTTATAGTACTTCATTCATTCCTGACAACAACCCTATAAGCTAGGAGGAGTGATATTTAGGAGCCAAGCTATTTAGCAACTGGTATGGCTCAGGCAACAACCAATCAGAAGGGGGCATCCATCAATCAGACCTGCTGTAAACAACCAGCAGGGCTCTGTGGTGATTTCACCATGATGGTAGGTCCTCTTTCAAGTTCCATTATTGGAGACAAGGAAAATGAGCTTCAGGAAAGGCCAAGGAATGTGACCAAGACTGCACAGCTAATGAGCGCAAGAGCCAGGACTGAACCCAGATCTTGCTAACCATAGTCTGTCCTCTTAACTGCTGTTTTCAGCCAACTTTAATTAGCAGCCACATAGCACTCTCATGAAAAGACTTAGAGCTCTTACAAATCAACACCCTCCTCCCCCTGGATCAGATTTAGGACCTCCTGACAGCGATGACTTTTCGCTTAATGTTTTCTCCGCCAATCCCGGCTACTACCCCCGATATTGCTTTAGCCTCTTACCCTGGAGGGAAGGCTTGTCTGCTGGCTTTTTATTTAAAAGTGCCCAGCCTCCACTGTGTCCCAGAGAGTCAAGAACAGCTCTAAGCAAGTAAACCTTGATCCTAGAGGGATCAGGAGACATTTTTTACGCTTGTCCTTTCCTAGGACGGTTCGCCTCCAGCCAGCAGCTACAGAAAACCAGGGCTTGCCCTGGCCCCTGCTGGCTTCATTCACTTCTCTGAGCTCCCTTTGGCTTGTCCCCAGCAGGCTCAGTCACAAGCCATTGTTAACCACACCGCTGACCTCTCTGCTTCTCCCCATTTGCATATGGCTGAGGATGCTTTCTGAAGGCAGGCAGTGAGAGGGTGTGGGGTGAATGGCATGGGAGGCTTCATTTTTCTCATTTCATCTGAAGCCTGCTGGAGGGGGACGGGGAATGAAACTCATGGTTATTTAATGCCTACTTAATAAATGTGCTCTTAGTTTTGCTAAGCTCATGTCACTTAATAATTATTTCAAAATGGCTTTTCTTTCTTGTGTCCCTGAAAGCTTCCCTTTCGGGCTTCATTCTCTACTTCCACCACCTGTTCCTCTGGATCACAAGGAATACCGACTGTTCTGCAGGCGGGCTCCTTTCTGTGGCACTCTTCAGCGATGCTGCTGGGCAGATTTTTGCAACTTCCTATGAGGAAGGCCTGTTTTAATCCTGTGGCATATCCAAGAACGCGACGTTGATGTGTTTGTCGCCTTTAGAGGGGTCCTGCTTGCTCTGGCTTTGGTGTGAAGTGGTGGCTGCACCTCTAAGCTAGCTGCAAAATCTCTGTCACTAAAAGCAACGTTGGAGGCTGGAGGGGACCAGCAGAGCCCCTCTCCTCCCTCACTCTCTTCCTGTTTCTCAGATGAGTCATCCGACTAGAGCTGTAAGACTCCAGGATAGAAGCAAAACAGGCCAGTCAGAGGATGAAGTGGTGGTGAGAGAGGGGAAGAGGAGGAGAAACCTGAGAAGATGGAGAAGAAAAATATGGCAGAGCGCCAGGCTGGCGAGAGCAACAGACAGAGTTCTACAGGTAGAGGGAGAAAACATAAACCTGAGGGACAGATAATACATTCAGGGTTCAATGGTACACTGACAGTTGTAAGCAAGACAGGCAGCTAATGACCCTCCAAATGAAAGTGCAAGCAAGTTGCAGCAATTCGATATATCGACACTCAGAAAATCCGTGCAGTGCCATTGATTCATTTCCTCCACTCCAGCCTCCTTATCAATATAATTATCATGGCGGGCACCACAGGGGTCTCCGGGTCATGTGTAAGAGGCGAGTGGACAGCTGGACGGGCCTCCAGGCTCAGGTGGTGCCGTGCTGCTGGGGTCTGCGCTCGTCCCCCCGGGCGGCCTGCGGGGAGAGTGCGGGTCACCCGGGCCCGGCCAAGTCTTGCCCCAGCTAAAGTTGTCCTTCAGTGGCTTTTCTTTCCCTTGCCCCCCTCCGCATGCCTTCTCCTGGCTTCGTTTCTTCACGTTGAAGGGCTTTGCTACTGTTACAGAAAAATGTTCTGGGAGCCATCACCTTTACGCAGGCTGGGAGGAGGGGAGAAGTGGTCTCAGGAGAGTGGGATGTGGGGTGGGAGGGAGGAGGGGGAGGGGACGACGAGGGACAGAAAGAGCCACAAGTCACTCACGTTGAAGCTCTGCCTTTGTGTTTTCTCCTTTTTATTTTCTCTTAGAGCCAGAGAGGGAGTGAACGAGACAAACACAGGTAGAGGAGCTTCAGAAAAAAAAAGAAAAAGAAAGAAAAGAAATGAGTGTCTAGGTTGTGGGGGGGGGGGCGGGGATGCAAGGAGAGGTGAGCAGCCAGTGCTTTGTTTAGATTTTCTAGCTTCTGCCAACCTTACACCCCACGCTGTCCCTGGGGGTGATTTTATAAACCAGAACCATATCTGTGAAAAAAAATGACACTCTTTTTTTTTTTTTAGTTAGAATTAGTTTAAAAATAGTTCCCCGCCTGCCGTTGGGATGCTCTGTCACTTGGAGAAAGAGGGTAATTATGAAAGACGAGGGTGTAATGTGATTACTGCCGGCCCCATTGTGTCAGCGTCAGGAGGCAGCGTCAGGGCTGCTGGGAGGACTCAGGGCCCGCTTGTCTCCATCAGCCCTAGGCCTTTATTGGGCATGTCAGGTTTCTGAAAAGAACCCGAAGGCAGAAAACTCCCTGCAGACAGGACTCGGTGGCTGGCCCAGAGCTGTCAAGAAAGACGCACGGGAGGAGATGCAAGGCCAGGCTGGGGCGTCGCCTCCCCCCAGGACCGGCCGCCTCACCCCCGCTCCAGGACCACGTCCCTTGACGTGCCTCCAGGTGGGATCTGCCGGAAGGGTCTTTGGTTCAGAATGTGATGGAGCCACACTCATTTTTTGGCACAAGTGGGTCAGCCCAGTATATTTGTGTGTGTGTGTGTGTCCCTGCGGGATAGAGAAACCGCATTGGCTGGGTGGAGGAATCTGGCTTCTGGTCTTGTCCTCTGGCTCTGTCTTGTGCTGTCTTTGAGAATTCCAACTGACCTGGCCTCGCAGAGCAGTTCCTTCTTCATCTGAAAAGTGGGGTCCTCAAGATCCATCAAGGGAATAACATCAAAGGAGTAATAAAATCTTCCGATTGGAAGTGAGGGTGAGGCCATCCAGGTTTGAATTCCTGCTTTACAGTCTAAGGGGAGAGGCTGGGCAAGTGTTACTGCTGGGGGCCTCTGCTTCCTTTTGCGGCAGCTAAGGTTGACAGTCTACCTCCAGGTTTCCCCATGATTTTTGGTAAATAGAGATCCCATTTAGGTGAGAATTTATCCAATGTCTATAGATCCCAGAGAATTCTTAACATCTGTAGAGCATTTGACTATATACAAACGTATATATATAACCACATATATATATATATATATAGTTATATACGTATGTGTGTGTGTGTGTGTGTATATATATATATATATATATATGGAGAGAGAGAGAGAGAGAGAGAGAGGGAGTCATATATACAGAGCCCTATTTAATCCTCATAATGGGCAATGGGATTATTCCAGTTTTATAGACAAGGCTCAAAGTATGGGAGTGATTTTCCCAGTTACACACAGTGAGTTAGAGCCAAACTAAATCCTGAGTCATATTTCCAGACTCTCAGTTCATTCGTAGATGCCACAACCTCCCTCCGTCAGCCACCTTTGTCCTTTGGAAGTAGGTAGGGTATAAAAAATGAATTCCTAATTAATCTCCACCATTTTGGTTCAGAAATTCTTCTAAGAGCCTGACCTTTTGCTATCATTAATATCTATTTTTCATCTGTGTTTCTCAAGCTGGGAGAACAGCATGTCACCGTTTGCTGTTCGGTCACTCTTCTTGAACAGTCACCATCCTGCTTTTCATCTTTCTTTTCTTTACATTTAATAAAACTGCAAAGCAAAGTTTCTTCTAAGAAAGATGACCACTCAGACTGCAGCCCAAATCGATGCTTTTTTTTTTCCTTGCCCAAGATACTCATTAGAACAGATGGAGAAACTGGTTTAGAATATAAAAAGTGGTCTCTGCCCTCATGGGGCTTATAATCTAGCTGAGAAGACTAGACTCATACACGTGAAACTGAACGACAAGGCAAGGCTGTCCTTTTGTATTATTAGTCACTTACTTTAAGTTTAATAGATGCCCCTCACAGTGTGGGACAGGTGACCAGAAGAGGCTTCCTGAAGGGGTGGTGTCCCAGTCCACATGGAGGGGTGGTGTTGGAAAGGTGGATACGAGTTGTGGGGAGTGGGTGAGGAGGGGGGGTAAAGGGCACAGCATAAGCAGAGTTGATTGAAGCATCAAGGCCAAATGCAAGGAAGTTCTGCCTCTGAAGGGACCACCTTCAGTCTTCACGAAGGTTTAAAATCAATTAAAACTATGTTACGAAAATGTATGAAAATAATCCCTACATGCCCTGTGTGTGCCTGAGGTAAGGGAGCTGGTCATGTCTTAGTAGTGCTTCCAGGGCTTTATGTCCAGGAGGCCAACTCGGGGCCAGGCCGATTTATAAACATGGGCTCAGAACTTCTAATTAATTATAACTATAAATGTAGGAAGTGTTTGCTTGATTACTTGGACGTTGAAACCCTTTAGAAACAAACAAATCTTGGGAGTAGTTACCTGTAGAAATTATATTCACCCACATCCAGAAGACCAGATAATTCATCTGCTCTAAAAGTACCTAATGACAGGTTCAAATATCAGATTCATGCAGTTTCCAATTATATGACATAACTACATTGGATTTGGTCCTTCTACCAGGAACTGAATAATTGCTTTAATATCTGATATCCATTAACTTCTCCAGATAACATGTATGTTGGAGGTGGCAACTTACGAACGTTTAGCTCTAGAGGTCTAGAGGAGTTATTTACTTTATTGTGCAAATTATCAATGTGTTTTCGAGCATGAAAGAGCACCACTCTGACCCAAAGACTACACACAGATGAATCCTATTTTCTAGTGCATGAAATAGCGTTTTGAAATTTGAGGAAGCTCCAACGGTACTGGTATATGGAGCACAGCCTGTTTAATTAAATGCAGATGCACACTGATTGCATGCCAGGAACTGAACTAGGTTCCATTCGAGATGTCGGGGTGAGCTAGAGAAATCTCAGGTAACTCCCTGTATAACTAGGAGGAAGGTATTTACATAACGAGAATAAATAGCAAACCATGATAAGTAGCATATCCCAGGTATGGAGAAATTCTTCTGGGAGCCCAGCAGAAGGAATCATTTCAACTGTAAGACTCTCTAGAGAAATCTCGATGTTTTCCATCGATGTAGCCTTTGAGCTGGGTCTTGAAGAATTAGAAAGATTTTGAAAGGAGGAGACAGGGGAAAGGGCAGTAAAGTGAGTGAGGAAGAAGGGCACAGTTCCTGGGGTGTTTGTGTGTGTTCAGGATTGAGGGGGCTAAGAAGACGTCAGAGAGCCTTGATTGGCATCTTTAGAAATTTCCTCTGTATTCTGTGGGCTGGTGGAGCCTCAGTGTTTTTTAAGCAGGGCGTGACATGATTAAAGAAATCCTTTAATATGTGCAGTTGCAGTTGGCCCCAGAGATGAATTCTAATCTGAAAAACTCAAAAGATTTTTTTTTTTTGCTTGTCGTTTATCTTATTTTGTAGTTATTCAGTCAGTAAGGGCTGGATTAGCCTTGCTTATTACTTTAGAGAGTGGTTTTTCAGGGTACATAATTTCTTAAATTCCTTTTCTCTCACTCTCTGTCCTTGACAAAATGCATTTTGCTCTCCATTAAGTTATACTGCGTCATCTTTGTTCATTGTTGTTAAAAGGGGGCTCCAGGAGAATTCAAATGTTGTTTTATTAACTGCTAAATCCAGGATATGTATTGTACAATTTGGGGCTTTTTAAATGTTTTCAATCTGAATAAAGATAAGAATTGACCATTTAGCTCCAAGCAGCTACCTTTCTGACAAATTGAGAACGCAGACAGCACTGAGTTGGCTCTGAATGTAGCCAGGCTTTGGTGAGCAAAGCACGGTTTTGAGGTTCCCAAGTCCACGTATGATCCATTTAGGGTACAGAACAGCCCAAAAGAGGATGCAGAATGTCCCTGGTAGGCTGGGGTTGATGCCTGAAATAACTTGTGCATGGCGCCCTCTTCTCTGATGGGAGTTCTCCTTCCCCAGAGCAACTCTCCTCCCTCCCCAGCCTCTGTGCGCACTGCCTGGGCCCGCCTTCCTCTCCTGCACACAGTTGGAGTTCTCCCTTTGCCCCTCCAGACCCTCTCTCCATCCTTTTCTTCTTGGACCTGATCTCTTTTCCTAGAGAGCTTCCCATTCAGCTAAAGGAGATCCCCAGTAGGGGAGCTGCAGCTCCAGCCAGAGGGGAGTGGGGTCCTGACTTCCTTCCTGGGAGGTCACCCGCTGGTTGTGTCCCTCAGCTGAAGGGCGTAGTTTCTCTCAAGGTGACCTTTTCATAGGACTGACTCTCTTTCCAGGTTCTGGTAACCTCTCTGCCAACTCCCTTCACCTCCTTTGGGGCTTAAGGGTGGCAACAGCTCAGCTGCTACTAACCCCAGATGGTCTGGGTGCAGTGTCCTCACTGACTGACCCGTGGCTGTCTAGTGCTCATTCCTGCAGGTCTCCACAGGGGCCTGCCTTCCTGGGAAGGGCTGTTTACCCCAGACATTTCCTCTGGCCCCAACTCTGCTTAAAACGTACCGGTCCTCTGTGCCTCATTCCCTCAGTAGTCAAATGCCAAAGTAATACAAGATACAGTGTTGGCAATAAATTAACACCTTCTGAAAACCTATTTGGAAAGAGGTAGGCCTTAAACCATAAATAACAGTCACATTTTCATTTTAACAACAGCCTTCAACTAACCTAACAGTGGACATGGTTCAGTGTGGTTTCATGCTGTAGCAGAGAATAATTTTCATTGCCTGTAAAAGGTTTCAGCATTTTTTTTCTCACATTGATCTTTCTACCTTTCCCCTGTTGAAAAGCACTAAAATGAGTCAGAGTAACAGAACACCTGGCATCTGCAGAGCTCATTATAGTTTTCAAGACGTTTTCATAAACGTAATCTCGATTGATTGTTCTATGAATTTTGTAAAGTATGTAAGGTGGGTTACCACCCCACATTACAGATAAGTGCACTGAGGCTTATTCCTATGAATAACATGCCATAAAGCTGGTATTAAAGAAATCAGATTTTCTGAGGAAAACTTGAGAAATTTGTCTATGAGAACTTTACAGTGTTAAAAGGAATTTGACTCACACCTTCTTGAGTTTGTTTTTCTGATGGGGAAAGTGGAAAAGTACAGTGACATTAAAAAATAATAATGATAAAGGCACGGGCTTATTTATTCCTCAGCAAGAATGTGTTTCTCTGAGTTAAAAAATAGTTCCAGCCTTATACTTTTTCAACTCTTTGGCCATGTATAGGGGCTTTAACGAGCACTTTGCTGGGGTAGGGGTTTGGGGGTGCAGCCATTGACTCTTGGCCGCAGGGCTGGGTGTGGGATGGGGTCTGGCAGCCCAGGGTCAGAGGAGAGAGAGGGAGGAGCCCAAGATGGTCAGGGCACAGGGAACCTTTCTGTTTCTCTCTGGATTTACTCAACAACTCTCCTTCTTGAGGGCTGGAGGACTATACCCCAAGGGGCTCTCAGATTCCCCAGTAACAACTTAAGAGCGAATCCTTTCTCTGGAGTTCTAGTGGGAAAACCTATCCCTTTGATCCTAGTTTGCATTATCAAACAGGATTCCTGCAGGGAAATCATTTTATGAAAGAGTTCCCCCTGCTGAGCAAGACACCAGCCTGATTCACTGAATGAATGAGAAGCCCAACACAGGTGACCTGTTTCCCAAGCCAGCTCGGAGAATTTTCCATGCTTTATCCTGTATTTGAAGATAATTTTGAAGTAGGCAGTGACGTGCCTTCCTACTGTTCTGGAATATTATACCTTCATTAGTCTAGAGCCTAATGTCTAGAATGAAACAAACTTTTGATCAACAAGACGAACCCACATTTTTTTTTAACTTTAAAAGTTTCTTTTATTCTTGTATTTTTTTATACAGCAGGTTCTTATTAGTTATCTATTTTATACATATTAGTGTATATACGTCAATCGCAATCTCCCAATTCATCCTGCCACCACCCCCTGCCCCGCTTTCTCCCCTTGGTGTCCAGACATTTGTTCTCTACATCTGTGTCTCTATTTCTGCCTTGCAAGCCGGTTCATCTGTACCATTTTTCTAGATTCCACATAGATGCCGTTAATATACGATATTTGTTTTTCTCTTTCTGACTTACTTCACTCTGTATGACAGCCTCTAGGTCCATCCACGTCTCTACAAATGACCCAATTTCGTTCCTTTTTATGTCTGAGCAATATTCCATTGTATATATGTACCACATCTTCTTTATCCATTCATCTGTTGATGGGCATTTAGGTTGCTTCCATGTCCTGGCTATTGTAAATAGAGCTGTAATGAACGTTGTGTTACATGACTCTTTTTGAATTATGGTTTTCTCTGGGTATATGCCCAGTAGTGGGATTGCTGAGTCCTGTGGTAATTGAATTTTTAATTTTTTAGGGAACCTCCATACTGTTCTCCACAGTGGCTATATATCAATTTACATTCCCACCAACAGTGCGAGACGGTTCCCTTTTCTCCACACCCTCTCCAGCATTTGCTGCTTGTAGATTTTCTGATGATGCCCATTCTGACTGGTGTGAGGTGATACCTCATTGTAGTTTTCATTTGCATTTCTCTAATGATTAGTGATGCTGAGCAGCTTTTCATGTGCTTCTTGGCCATCTGTATGTCTTCTTTGGAGAAATGTCTATTTAGGTCTTCTGCCCATTTTTGATTGGGTTGTTTGTTTTTTTTAATATTCAGCTGTATGATCTGTTTATATATATGGAGATTACTCCTTTGTCCATTGACTCATTTGCAAATATTTTCTCCCACTCTGAGTGTTGTCTTTTTGTAAATCAACAATGAGTATGTATTGCCTTTCTCCAAAATAGCAAGATCGCTGGGCTTTTCTTTGAAGACTGAGCGTGTGGGACTGGTGGCTGGGTTTGTCCAAACCAGCTGCTTTTGATTAGGAAGGTAAAATCCCCACCACCTTCACCTTCACGCATAACTGCATGACCCAGGATTTGTGCAATTGACCGCATTGCAATGTGTGTGCAGGATTGTTCTATGAAGGAAAGGAGTGGCTTTTTCTGACTGATACCTGCATATCCCAGGCATACTCCAGGCACTCATCCAAGGGCATTACATATTAACTCAATCCCCACAGCAACCATACTTGTCCCCATTTTACAGATGAGGAAACTGAGTCACAGAGCGTTTAAGTGACTTGTCTAAAATCACAAAGCATTTAAGCAAGGGCACCAAGATTCAATTTTTTTTGTCAAGGGATGCATCCAGTGTGTCTGGAAGCCTCCATATGAGAAAGAATTTGTGACAATAATCTCCCTCTCTGAGCTCCAACAGAACTTGTTATTACACTTATCACAATAGTTACCTGCAAAGTTGTTCCCCACCCCCCACCCCCCACCCCCCACCAACAGAGAGTCCCTAGAGGGCAGGTGTATAATCTACTTGTCTTTGGTCCCAGTATATAGCACAGATCCTGGAGTCTAGTAGATTCTCTCTCTCTCCAAATACATACATACACAAACCTGTGATATATTTCCAGCCAACCTTACCTACTCAGGTGTCTGCATATCCCCACAAACTGGTTTTTCCTGCTGCCAAAGTTTCTGAAACGTTCCTCTCTGCAGTGTTAGCCAGGAGAACTGCTGCTGGGAGTGTGTGAGGTGAACCCAATGGGGCCAAGGACGCACTGTGCTGCTGGCCATCAGCACGGTTTATTGTTAGGGCGATAAATGTCCTGCCCACCCCCTTCCAGGCTTCCTTGCTGATAGCTTCAGGATTGCAGTCTTCCCCGCACACTTAGTTTGATTACTGCTGCCTGTCACGTTGTTTCTTATTATTGACCTTGGTACCTGTCAGACCGTTCACACCCCCTAATTGTCTTTACCTGCTACCCGTCCATCTTCACTGAAAGGCTGGTTTCTCTGATTACTCAGCCCCTGTCAGTTTCTCATGGATTTACTTGATTCTTCTCAGAAGTGAAGGAGTGCTTTGTGGCCTCCTTTGCCCTCGGATTGATGAAGGTTTTGGGCTGTGAGCCAGGTCACAGACGGTCCTCTCCAGAGGGCCACTTTAGGGAGGTTTTAGAGAGGGGTCATTGCCTAGGGGGCAGGGCCCTGCCTTGAAGACAACATCTCTCTGGGTCTCCTGCCATTTTCATTTATTTCATGTATTCAATTTTATTTATTCAAGCTTTCTGAGCTTGAGCAAGTCAGGAGACTGCTCTGACTACCTGCGAAGTGGGAATTATTTATAGTGAGAATCAAGTCTATGTGAAAATACTGCTCTCTCCAAATGAATCTTCTCCTAGGTACTGCTCTCAGCCTTTTAGACCCTCATTGTCAGGAGGAGGTTTAAGAATTGTGCCCTGCATAGAGAACAGACCTGTGGTTGCCAAGGGGGAGGAAGGGTGGGGGAGGGATGGATTGGGAGTTTGGGGTTAGCAGATGCAAACTATTATATATAGGATGGATAAACAACGAGGTCCTACTGTGTAGCACAGGGAACTATATTTAATATCCTGTGGTAAACCATCATGGAAAAGAAGATGAAAAATAATGTATATATATGTACCTTGCTGCACAGCAGAAATTAACACAACACTGTAAGTCAACTGTACTTCAATTAAAAAAAAAAGAATTATGTCCAGGGGGGCGGAATATTGTATCATCTATGAAGTGGCACATAATCAGTGGGAAGGTCTCAGCATCGTTAACGTATGGCAAATAAAGAAGCACATGGTCTCCATTTCTGCATGGATCAGAGTTTCGTTATTTGACATCCAACCACGGAATTGTATTTCCTTCTCAGTCTTCCCTCAGCCCCAGCATTTAGAGGGGGCACGAGCAGGATGATGAGTCCTTACTTGTTGCTAAGTTGGTAATTGTTGGATTGAGTGGAACTGAGGATGCTCAGGTGGTGAAGAGTGACAAACCCCATGGTGGCATTTGTGGTGTGTCTTCTTGACCCACAAGTATAGAGAAGGACCATCACTTCATGTAGATGATCAACAACCCCCAGGGAATTGTCTGCTTTCCAGAGTTGGGTTGATTCGAATGTAAAAAGAGAACTCAATCCCCTAAGAATCACAAGGATTTCTGAATTATTCTATGGGTGTTCCTAGGCTGAGTTTGCACCCTGAAACTGGGCTCTAAGAAACCAGAGGGGCACCAGGGATCAAAAGCTATTGACCTGATTACAGCAACCAGACATGGGGCCTGGGAGGCCAACTTTGGGGTCCGAGGCCAAGGTGGGGCTTTACTGAGCTGGACAAGGCACTAGGGTGGACAATGTGTTGTATCCAGGGCATAGACAGGGTCAACTGAAAGTCACAGAGCTGGATCAAAGCCACCAGAGTCAGAAACTAAAGAAGAGGAGACACATCAACAGAACCAGGATGCAAATCCCACGTGTCACAGGGTGTAAACCTGGGTGTGTGCCGGCCAACACCATAAGCCTTGGGAGTTACAATACCCACACCAATGGCCTAAAGCAAACCAACAATTCTCTATTAAAAAATTTTTAATTTCCTGGTGGCGCCATGGTTAAGAATCTGCCTGCAAATGCAGGGGACACGGGTTCGAGCCCTGGGTCCTGGAGGATCCCACATGCTGCGGAGCAGCTAAGCCCGTGCGCCACAACTACTGAGCCTGTGTCCTAGAGCCCGCGAGCCACAACTACTGAGCCCACATGCCACAGCTACTGAAGCCCGTGGCGCCTAGAGCCCGTGCTTCACAACAAGAGAAGCCACTGCAGTGAGAAGCCTGTGCACCACAGCGAAGAGCAGCCCCCGCTCGCCGAAACTAGAGAAAGCCCGCGTGCAGCAATGAAGACCCAACGCAGCCATAAATAAATAAATAAATAAAGTGTTTCTCTAAAGAAAAAAAGAGAGAAAAAAGAAAGCGATTGGCAGTCCTGGGTTCTCCAACTAGCAGCGAGACCTGTGCCAAATCTCCTTAAAAAAAAATTTTTTTTTTTCTGATTGGAAGTAAACCACATATTCATTATAAACTAATCAGAACATACAGGTTGAATTTATAATAACTTGACCCAGTGAAAGCCACTAGTGTTTTGGCTTATTTTTCCCCAATTTTTTTTCTGTGTTTATTCACATAACTGGGATGGAATACTATTAGAATTGACCTTAAACAAATAAATTTCTTGGGTAAGCACTACCCAGTGACAGTTCAGGCAGGCTCAGAAGGTAGGTCTCAGGCCAACTCGGGTCCGTATCAGCTGCCAGGCTGCAGGGTTATACAGGTAAGGCAGGGGCCAGGCCTGGCCAGGGAGTAGGGGGGCGGCTAGGCGGATCTCACTCAGGGAGCAGCTTTTGTATTTTTCCCTCCGCCCCTGGCAACAAGCACATTTCTCTGTTCGTTGGGAGCCTGGGCAAGTGTTGACAGGGTGACTAGTTTCCTCTGCACAGTCCTCCTCATTAAGACGCGTGCAGAATCGTGTCTGAATGCACGGCTCTTGTGGGGGACATTGCGTTTCGGTCCAGATCGGAATAAAGAACGAGGTCTATTAGGGAGTCCTGAGGGAGAGCAGGGTGACTCCCGACTCTGTGGTTTCTGACCGATCTGAACAGCAGGGCCCTCAGGCAGGTGGACCTGAAGCTCTGGAGGAGAGAAGTTTCAGCAGGGTGGGCGTGCCCAGAGCACAGAGCAGACACGACGGGTGTGGGTGAAGTCCCTCAGTTCCCGCGCACCACCCTGCACCGCTAGGTTCCATCAGAGCGAGTTAGGAAGGGCCAGCGGCCAAGTTTGCGTGCAAGACAGAAGCTGCCGGCCAAGATGGAATTGTGCTCAGAAAGAGCTTCAGGAACTTTTTGAAACCTGTGATGTCAGTTCCTGAAGTAGTGTCTTCATTAGCTATGAAAATGGCCTTTGGTGACAACCACTGGGCAGGATAAAGGGCAGCCGGCAGCAATGGGATGTGTTTGCATCCTTTCTCCTTACATATTACCTACGGCCACTGAATTTGCAAAGACAAGCCTTTTGTCAGCACCCCCGTGGACTGGGGCCTGGGAACATAGGAGGCCTCTGACCCTTCTTCCCAGGGCTGAGACTCCTGGGGCAGAGTTGGGGTTGAGCAGCTGTTACAATGCAGGGAGCTGCAGCTTATGAACTTGCATCACTGGGGTGAGGTCAGGACCAGCCCCGGGGTGGACCTCAGCCACTGCCACCAGTGAGGTTGTTCAAAGCACAGCTCATCACCTTGCTGCTGTGGGGTCTTAAATCAACCTGGAGCTGGCCTTTGACTTCCAGAGAGTGCTGCCTTGGGAGCCTGCTGAGATCACTGAGGCTCAGTCTCTGGGAAGTGCAGGGTGGGTTGCATTTTTCTAATTTAACTACGTGGAGGGAAGAGGTCTTTGAGTTTTGGATTCCCTGACTAGTCTGGAGAGGAACCTTCTCCGGTCATGCTGGGATAGGCTGAAGGAAAGAGCAGACCTCGATGGATAAACTAGTAACACAAGGTCTAATTTGCCTTTGAGTGGGCATTACTTCCTGCTCCCCGGGGTACTTGGATGCTGTTTGCCCCCTGCCTTGATGTGCCAGGGCCCCAGGAGCCCTCAGGGAGTCGCAGGGCAGTGCTCAGCTGCTTTCTCCTCAGGCCTCTGTACTAATATGACTCACAGAGATGGACTAATGGGCAGTGCAGGTGCCCCTCTTTCCCGCTTTACTGCATCAGGAGAGGCTGCGAGGTTTCCATAAGCAGAACTTAAAAATTGCAGCATCGACCCAACTCATTGCTCAATCTCCCTAGTCAGATACCGGTCGTATAGCCTTTGTTTTTATGCCAGAACATTCTGATCTAAGGAAGTACTGTCTCATCCTATATAACTTACAAAAGGGGTGTTGAAACACTTTTTTTACTCCATTGGCAGTGAAAAATATTTCTTACCTTGTAACTCAATACATCATGCATAAATTCTATATACATATAAAATTGAAAGCAAATTTCACAAAACAATACTTACTATTTTGACTGTTTCAATCCAATCTATTACAGAATATATATTCTATTCTCCTTCATTAAGGAAGAATGGGTTGTAACCCACTAAACTGGTTTCATGCTCCACTAATACACAACCCACAATCTAGAAATCATTGCTTTAGAGCAGTACTGTCCAATAAAAGTATAAGGCAAGTCACTAATGCGAGTCACGTATGTAATTTAAAAGTTTCTAGTTAGCCGCACTAAAAAGGCAAAGATAAGCAGGTGAAATTAATTTTGGTAATATGTTTTCCATAGGTAAAATATTACGATTTCAACATGTAATCAGTATTAAACATTGTTAACAAGTTATTTTCCTTTTTTTAATACTGTTTCTGAAATCCAGTATGTACTTGATGCTCATAGCACATCTCAATTTGGACTAGCCACATTTCAGCAAGTGCTCGATAGTCACATGGGGCTGCTCCCCTTCTGGCCAAGTTTAGAGGATACTTCAGGAAGAAGAATCAAGTGTTTATCCTGGTGTTTACAGGTGTGTGAGGTCCTGGCAACATATATATATATTTTGGAAGCTGCATTTTCCAGGCACCTCTGCTCCAGCACCAAGAAATACATTGCAACAGAATGGATTTGGGCTTGGTATCTGGATTTATTATTAGAAATCCTATCTTTTGTGTAGTTTGGGGAGACATTCAAGGAGGATGTTCAGGGCGACACCATTCTATCTCCTAAGTAAACCTTAAGGTGTAAAGTTAGCTGAATTCAACAAACCATTATTGAACAGTTACTGTGTATCAAGTATAAACCAATGTCTCAGCGTCTAAGTGTTTTTCGGGGGGCTCTTTTACTCAGAGCCAGAAGGTGATTTGCATAGGGATTGTCCCTGCTTTGTCCCTAGTGGCCTTTCTTTTAACTCTTTCTGTACCAGGGGCTTTCTTCTCCCTGTAAGCCTGCCACTACCCAGCGTCCCCTACTCAGGGTGTGACTCAGGTGGAGACCTGGCTGAGAGAGCTGATGTAAACTGGGACGGCTGTGCTTCAGGTCCAACTAAGTTTATTACTGTTTATGATGACAGCGTTTGCAGCTGACATTTACATCAGCCTTTAAAATTAACGCTCACAAATACATCATCTGATTGAATTTTCACAGCAGCCCTGGAAGCTGAAATCCCTATTATCTTCTTCATTTTATACATGAGCAAACAAAGGCTCAGGAAGGTTAAGAAAATTGTTCAATATCAAATGTTCATTTGAGTCAACATACATTTCTTTTGAGCATCTACCAGGCACAATATTATATGTTGAGCTTATAAGAAGGAATAAAGTTCTAGGTATTGGTTGAATTGGGGCTCAAATGAAAATCTCTAGTCCAAATTTCAAGCTTTTTATGCCATCCCACACTATTCCCATTTTATGTAGGTGGAAATGCTCACCATCTATATTAGTTTGTTCTTGGCTTGACTTGACTGACCTGTTTTTCATGGATCATCAATTACTTAAAAATTTCTTTGGGAATTCAGGGTTGGAGTCCATTCTGTTCTCTACATTTACTAACTCCCTTTAAACTCATTTAGGACCTGAAAAATTGGATAACTCTCATATGGATTTTTGAGTCATTCGGTTATACTAACGGTCTAATATTGTATACTAATATCACTAAGAACGGTAAATTAAGCAAAGAGTGAGTCTAGGATTCAAGATTCTCATCCTTCCTTCAGAAAACCCTCAAAAGCATATTTTCTTGGTGCTCTAGACCATTCTACACCATGAGTTGTTAGTAGAAGCTAAGCAAAGATGGGGAAAAAAGTGTCGGTAGGGGGCTTCTTGTGTCAAATTAATTTAGAAATCACTTAAACAGAGTTAAATAAATTCCTTTATGGAAGGAATTTTAAGAGCCTTTAACATGCTAATGTGATGTGTGAGTCATGAAGATAGATATAGATGTAGAGGTAAGTATAGATTTATAGTATATATGTAGATAAAGATACACAGTATAAAGATAGATAGATACAGAAATGGGAGGCAACATAATGTAATGGTTAAAAGAATGGATTCTAGATTTGGATTGCCAGATTGAAACTTGGCTCCAATATTTACTAGTTGTGTGACCTCTCTTGCCTCAGTTTCCTCATCTGTAAAATGGACATTGTGATAGGGTTGTTGTGAGAATCAACTAAAACATGCAAATCACTTAAATCAAAATTTGTGACACGATGAATACTCAATAACTCTTAGATGAAAATGTTAGCTATATTTAGCATGTGACATTTCCCAAATGTCAGATCAAAAGCCCTTCTTTTAGTAGCATCTTCTAGGGTTAATATTAGAGAAATACTCTTTGTAAAATGCTTCTCAAGAACTTAGAGCACAGGTTGGAACTGGAGAAAAGGGCTAGGAGCTGGGAGCTCTGTTTTGGACGATGGGCGGAGACTGTTGTATGAGGTCACTGGTTGAGGAAAGATTTTGTCACTGGAGGAGTGGGGTCCTCACCATTGTAGTTTCATCTCCATGAAGGCACAGGTTGGTCGTCCAAGAGCTTGGGGCCCAGGGACAGCAAATAAGTGGCATGTATGTCATGACTTCTGTCTTCTTCCCTCATGGCAGACATTGCCAACTGATCATGATGCACTCTCCTGCCAGCCTTCTTAACACGGGACTTCATGCAACTCTACAAGAAGGGTGGAATCTGTGTGTGAGAGAAAACCTACTTTCTAGCCCTGGGTCAGTCATTGTTTGGTGGGGAAGAAAGTAGCAGTGATTCAACACAGCTGGTTGCTGAAACCCCAATGCGTGGGTCAGACAACTAATTCTACTGAGACACCAGCTTTTCAGCTAACTTTGTTTAGAGTTGGCTCTGTATAGAGGCTGAGGAAATTAACTAACAACAAAAGTCATGGTAGTCATAATAGTAGCAAAAGTGAGAAAGAAATTGGTGGGCAGGTAGTTGAATGGCAACTTGGACAGCCTTTAGGAAATAACTTCTGAAGAAGGAATTAAGTCAGGGTTCCTGAAGCAAGAATTAGACAAAAGTCTTAGAATATTTGTAACCTCCTATCTCAGGCTAAAAGGATCATTCTAGTGGCTGAGATTACATCATGTTCTAGAACAGTTTCCCGTACTCCTCACTCCCATCTCCTTGTGCTTCCCATGGGTACAGACTCCAAGTGGCATCAGCAGGGTTTAGAGCTCCCTTTAGATCTTTCCGTTTGACCCGAGAAGAAGCAACCCGATTCTCAGTGGTAGATCTGAGATTAGAAAGCAGGTCTCCTGACGCCTGGCTCTATGTTCTTTCCACTGTACAATCCCCCTCCTCGATGCACCCTCAGAGTTTTCCTTTAAACCCAGCAGAGAACCATGCTTTTCATTGGAATCCTTCAAATTTCTTCTTTACTTCGCTCTCACAGTCTTTAGATAAAAGTTGTTTATATCTACTGTACAGAGAAGAGGACCCAGTGAAACATCAGTATTTAAAGGGAAATTGTGACTGCAATAATGAGTTCTTTCATATTTTGGAGTGAAGAAAACATCATTTTTGATGAGGAGAAGGAAAATTTTGTTTTAGCGCCACTCTAAGTATTTTGGAGTCTCTCTTGGGCCCGGTCTGGGCATCCTTATTTCGCAGGTATAGGTATGAACCGGGGGAGACATTTGACCTCATCGTCGGCTTTCTCCTCACATGAGCACCTGTTCCAGGCACTGCATCGTTCACAGCTCCCCACAGAGCCCAGGGAGCAGCCTGCATTTTTGCATAATAATCCGTGCGACATTCAGCCTCGGACATCCTCAAAACTGCCTTTTCGTGTGGGGACCTGTACCAAATGGACGTTTAGGGAGGGATGAATCAGTTAGGAGAAAAATCAGAACCTGAACCTTTTCCTAGGAAGTTTTCCATATTAACTTGTTATTTAAAAAAAAATTTAAGGTTTGTGTCTCAGCTATGTGGAGCTGAGAAAATAGACATTTTCTCATATATTTACTTAACAGGTATTATCAACTGTCTACCATGTGAGGAGAGCACTGTGTTGGTATTGAGGGTAATATAAAATAGATGTAAGATCTCAGTCTCTGTTCTACAGAACGTTCTCTGTTCTAACTATGGTGATACCATAGGTGACATCCTCCCTTCTCCTCTTCCCTTCCTTCCACTGGGGGATGAACTAGCCTCCACCCAGTGCTTTAGGTTCTAGGAAGGTCCAGAATAAAAATAATTTAATCAGTATGGGTGCTTTTCCTCTCAGGTGGCCAGGAGGGCTTCTGCTGTGATGCTTCTCTTGTACTGGGGCCCGGCCTCAGGCAGAGCAGTAAAGAATCAATGCCTCTCAGAACAATCATAGAAAGGGGTCAAGACCATGACAGTGGTCTTCTATTCCTAAAGGGCAGGGTCAAAAGCTGAGGAAAGCCAAAGCTTGCCTCTGTGAAAGGTGATTACTTGATAGGCAACCTAGTAAGGGTATCAGTCAGTCTTCAGCCCTCACTGGGCCTCCACATCCCCTTGTCTATGGACCTTAATCTGTCTCTCCCTCTGCAGGCTACTGATGGAGGTGAGAATACCATTGCCCTCTGCCAAAGCTTAATGCATCGTTGCCTCAACTGGCAAGATGCAAAGAGGAATGTGGATGAGCCTCCTGCTGTGTGGAGGGCTGGAGAGGGCCTGGGTGGCTGACTGGGATTCTTTACCCAGGGGCTACATGTCCTGGGTGAAGGAGGCAATCACAGAGAACACCGTGTTGCAGAGGCCAGTCCAGAAGGGGCTGTCTAAGGTAGCAGCAACTTCCACACTGGAGGTATGCCTGATGCTATAGGAATAAACCCCGAGTATGTACATTGGGTACCGGGGTGCTTGGTTTGGTGAAAGCTTACGGTCAAGGACAGAGATAGAGGAACCTGGCTGGCCGCATTTCCTAGGCATTGCAGGAGAAGGGGCTGGAACATCTGTGGTTACAAGCAGAAGCAGGGAGCCCTGCTCCCAGGAAGGCACAGAAGAAGACCCTAGGTTTGCAAAAGAGGAAGCCAAAACTTACCCGGTAATAAAAGTCATTCCTAAAAATGGAAACTGGAGGCACCATGAAACACCTGGGTTACATTTTCCTTTTCCTCCTTTCTTTAACCCTCTTTTGTTTCTCCTTTTTTCTGATTTCCAGCTCTCTTTTCTAGTCTCCTTTTTCCCCTTCTTCCTTTCATTTCCATTTCCTTCCCTCCTTGATCATTCTTTCCTTCCTCTCATCTCAATCCTTCCATGCTTCTTGGACTCATTCCCTTTGCGGAGAATTTGCTGTTATTTTAGGTTCCATGATATCAGGTTAGGGGCTAGGGTCCTCTGCTCCTCATATGATTACAACCTAACTGTAACCGAGACTGCTGGATTCCACCCAGTTTTCATTTTCCTCTTCTCTCTTAGTGGCAAACACATAATATTATATGGGGCCATATTGCATCCAACTAAAAGACTATATTTCCCAATCTTTCTTGCTAGGAGTGGCCAGGTAATCAAGGTAGGGCCAGTGAGATGTAAGCATAGTGTTGTGTGGAAGTCTGGAAAAGTTGCCCAAAGGAAGCTGAGCCACTGAGAATTGCATCCTTCTTGCCCTTCCACCTTCCTCCTTCCGTTGACTGGAGCATGGACCTGACAGCTGGAGCTCCAGAAGCCGTCTTGAACCATGCAGTGAACTTGAGGACGGAAACTACACAATAAGAAGTGTAGAGAGAAGATAGAAGGAGTCTAGGTTCATGATGACACTGTGTGTCTGCTATACTAGCCCTGGACTGGATGTCTCTGGACTTTTTATATGTGAGAGAGAAATAAAGTTTTAAGTTTTAGCCATTGTTATTTCCAGTCTCTGTCCCATAGCTGAACTCAGTCCTAAATGATCCACTAACCTCACCAAAAACTGTTTCCCGTGCTCCATTAACCCCTCCTAGGTCATTGACCCTTCTCTCTTCACTATCAGGTAGGACACGAGGCTTTAAGGGGCAGTCTGGTCATTCTCATATTAGATGGCTTGTCACAAACAATGGAGCATCCCTGACTCTGTTCTCCATCCAACACACCCTTCACAGGCACAATGTAGAACTTTGGGGAGTTTGGAATTGTAGCAGCTGAAGGTTTGAGTCCCTTGTACCCACAGCAGAGTGTCCTAGAGAAATGTCCTATGGGGAAGCAAAGACAATCTGTCTGAGGCTGTCAGCTGTCCAGGAGCCTGGACAGGGCAACAATTGATGAGGCACCTTCAGACATTGAATGTAAGAGAGGGCTTCATCAAGCAGATTTTGCTGGCTGTGTTGTATGTACATTCACAAAGTAATTTACAGTTCCCTTGGAAACATGCAATAGTTTGGGTCTAAATTTAGAGTGTTCATTCTGAGCTGTTGTAATGAGCTCAAAGAATATTCAGAGTGAAGGAACAGAAGGAAAGGATGTGGGACAAATCATCCATCAGTCTAAGCACCAACCCATCCACTGGGTCACAGAGACGGGAGTTGCTCCTGCAGGAGGTCAGTACCCCTCCCAGTCGTACCAAGTCAAGGGGCAGAGGGCAGGTGACCACTTCTTTGCCTGCTCTAGGAACTCTGTTCCTAGCGCTTCGTTTCTGGGTTTACTCCTTTGCTTCCTCTGTTGTGTGAGGCCCCACGACATTTGCCATCTGTTTTCTGTTAAATTTTCTTGCAAAGTGTCTCAGTGTGTGGTCCCAGAGAAGCAGCATGTGAAATTCTCAGGATGTAGCCAGACTGAATTTTCAAGATTCATCTACGTGCTGGTTTCCCAGGAAGGTTCTGGCAGCCTGTGAGGTAACATACATCCATTTCCAGAGAGCAGGTGTTAGATGAAGTACTGGAAGAGGAGTGAAGATTCCAGATAAACTCTACCTTTTATGATCACAACATACGGGGTGTCAACTGTTTCTGAGAACACTGTTCCTTCCCTGGGTTTGATAATTTATCATCTCTTGCCTGAATTGGAATATGAGTCCTCCAGCTGATCTTTCACTCCTTCCTGTGTGTTTCCCTCCCAGCCATCCTCCATGTTGCTGGGGAGGTGATCTGGCTCAGATCGTACTCCATTCCTGCCTACACTGTAGCTGCTCACTGACATCCCTACTGGACCATAACTGTGACCGCAGTGCCATGTGCCCAGCAGTTGGCACGTTGCCTATATTAATTCAAAAGAAGTTTATTGAGTTCCTGAGTGAATAACGCCATCATACCTCTGCATATAACCTTGAAATGTCTCACTGTCATCTACATCCCTAGCTCATTAACTGGGCATTGAAGGTGCTCCATGATATGACTCTCTTTCGGTCTCCAACCTCATCTCTTGCCACTCCTGTCCTCTTGGTTTATACTTAGGAATATGTTTCTACCTTTTCTGGTTCGTACCATGTTCTGGCATGTAGCACAGAGTTTCTGAGTTCTCTGGATTTGCTCCCACTGACCCTCTGCCTAAAAGCTCTTGACGGTGCTTCCCATTCGTTACTCTCTCTCCACCAATGCATCTCACCTAGCTGACTCCTCCTTAATTTTAATACTCTGATTATCACCTCTTCCAGGATGCTTTCTACGATCTTCCCCAATTTGGGGTAGTAGTTGTGTCTCTTTTTTGCTTCCAGAGCTTTCTGTCATTGACCTCCTACATTGCCTTGTGAGTGTATTTTTATATTTCTGGCTGCTCTGCTAGACTATGAGCTCCTTAAGGGCAAGGACTGAGCTTGTAATTCTGTTCACTGATCTGTATTTATTGAGTATCTAGTATGTTTTATGTAACGGGGACGTTGCAATGAACAAAGTAGCTCCCAAGGAACTTACACCCCAGGGGTGGAAGAGAGAAAAGAGATATATAAATATAGTATACCAAGTATGATAAGTGCTATAAGGAAAGTTCAAATACAGTAAACATGGATAGTAAAGTGGTGCTAGGAGGTCTAAGGACACCTCTTATGAGAAATATTTAGTCAGAGACTTGAAGGAAGTGGCGGGACAAACCATGCAGATATGTAGAGGAGAAGCATTCTAGTCAGAGAGACCAGCAAGTGCAAAGATACTGAGGTGGGATTATATTTGTGATATTCTGAGAATAGTATGAAGGCAAGTGAGAAGGAGAGTGATAGGAGATAGAGTCAGAAGTGTCTGAAAGCAGTGCCCATTATGTAGAGCCTTGGAAGCCACAGTTAGGACTGCAGGTTTTCTCTGGGTAGGATGGGGAACCATTGGAGGGTTATGAGCAGAGGAGTGACATGGCGTGACTTATGTAACATTTTGAAGGAGGAACTAATGGAGTATCCTGATGGATTGAATATGGTAAGTGAGAGAAATAAAGAGTGAAAGATAGCACCAAGATTTTTGCTCTATGCAAATAGAAGGATGGCAACGCAATTAACTAGGATGGAAAAGGCCAGGAAGGACCAGGTTTAGAGCATGGAGGTTCATTTGGGGATATATAAAGTTAGCGGTCACTATTAGAACTCCAAGAGGTCATACTGAGAAGGAAGTTGGATATAAGTGTCTATAATTCAAGGAAGATGTTAGACTAGAGATATATATTTGAAAGTTATCAGTGAATATTCATGGAAATGGATGGAGTGAGTGTATGAGGAGAAGGGGATTCCAAGGACGGAAGCAGAGGGTGCACTGACATTTAGAGATGTAATTAATGATGAGGAACCAGCAAGGATGAATGAGAAAGAGGACCTACTGAGGCACAAGGAGAGGCAAGAGAGAGTGGACTCATCCATACCAAGGGAAGACAGTGTTTCAAGGAGCAGGGAGGATTCAATTGTGTAAAGAGCTGTGAATCTATCCAGTAAGATGAGAACTGAGAATTGACCATTGGATTTGGCAATGTGGAAGTCATAAGTGACTTCAAAGCAGAGGAAAATAGATGATGCAGAATAGAGAGGATGTTCAGTGGACTAGTGTCCTTAAGTGGGCAAGAGAGGATGAGATCCAGTATTCAAACGGAGAGAGCTGGATTTAGATAAGAGCCTACTCACTGGAGGGAAGGCAGAGTAAAAGCAAGTGGGTTGGTAAGTGGGAAAGTGGGAGGGGATAGAATTTCTCTTCTGATTGCTTGCATTTCTCAAAGAAGCAGGTCATCAGCTGAGAGTGAAGGTAAAGGCATGGATCTTTTTATTTATTTATTTTTGCTGTACGCGGGCCTCTCACTGTTGTGGCCTCTCCCATTGCGGAGCACAGGCTCCGGACGCGCAGGCTCAGCGGCCATAGCTCACGGGACCAGCCGCTCCGCGGCATGTGGGATCTTCCCGGACCGGGGCACGAACCCGCGTCCCCTGCATCGGCAGGCGGACTCTCAACCACTGCGCCACCAGGGAAGCCCAAGGCACGGATCTTATTCACTTCTGTGTCCCTAGGAATTAACATGGTGCCTAGCACATGGTTGGTATCACCACATGGTGGATGGATTAAGCTCTATCCAGTGACTTGGCGTTTTCTGCTTATCTGGGAAATGAAACATCACTCTAGTTTTGTGCTGTTTGTGTGGTCAGAACGCTTGCTGGCATAGTATAAGATGAGAAGATGGGATACCATGGGAGAAACCAAATGCTTTTTGATCAAAAATTTGTGTGCATATTCATATACTATATGTAAATATATTTACTTCTATATACACATATATATTACATGTATGTTACATATACATACTTAAAAATTAAACCAATTTAGACATTATCAATTATTATATATTAGATAAACGCATCTTAGATCATTGTTCTTCCTTGTAATAGCCATGGGCAACATTCTGCCAGCTGTAGAAATATACTGACTTTCAAAGGACTGTGGGAAGGCAGGTCTGTGGGAGGCCAGTGGAGGAGCTATGGTGAGAGAAGGGGACCTCAAGGTAACCTCTTGAGCTACACTAGGGAAATCACTACATCTCATCCACCAGCCCTAACACTGGCTGCGGGAGGTCCTGGTTCCCCTTCCTAGCTGATGATTTCCAACCAGCTACTCATGAGTGACTTGATCCAAGTACTTCTAATACACTATCACCCTGCCAAAGAAGAATATGAAGAAGGGCTTCTAAAATGAATCGAAAAACCAAGGTGCGGGTTAGATAAGCAAGGAAAGGGAGTGTGAATGACTAAAAAACAGAATTTAAAAGTTATGTCTAAATGTGACATATTTTGCATTTGGAAGTCTTCCTAGTCTGGAACTAGCTGCAGTGGGAACAGAGGGGCAAAGCCTGACATCCGTTGGCTGATGGTGGCTTCTCGGGGATGTTGTAGCTTCAGTCTGCAGAGAGGCGGCATGTTTTTCCTCTCTGAAGTGGGAGCTCTGGAGGAATCCACGAGGTAAAGCAGTGCAGTCAATTTTAGTTTGCCTCACTGACCTACCTTTTTTTACATCTTATTTTGCTCTTGGTTTTTTTCCCCTCTCCCTTCTCCTTCTCCAACCAGTTTATAGAATTCACTGTGAATAGCAAGCAGCAGGATATGTAAAATAGCCTCATAAATTAGGACAAGATGACTCCCATCAGTTTGACTTAGAACCACGAAAGTGATTGGAGACTTAAGCAGAAACAAGATGAAAGTGAATGAAGGTAGGGAGTAGCTCAGGGGTCATGCCTGACGACAGGCTGTAAGACGGGAGAGATCTGGGTTGAAACACTGATGTTGAATCCTAGGCTCTGAAATTATATTGGCTGGATTACTAGCACATTCAAAGTGAGAGGGTGGTCTCAGAGCCAACTACAGAGGTGAAGAGAGATTGTGTTTGGAATCCCTGGACCATAACTAGATGTACTGTCTATCAAGATAGATGCATACAGAACGACCAGAGGAAAGAGGCAAAAGCTTTCACCCGCATCCTTCCTGGCACACCTCAGCCATTAGATCTTCTGTTTCCAAGCGTTAAAAAGTACAATAAATACGAAAAGGCCTGTCAGCTGCCCCAAAACACATTTATTCAAATCAGCTGGAAGAGGTTTTTAAAAGTAAATGTCTACATATCAGAAAGATGAAGGGATCTGGGAAAAGAAGTCCTAAGAGAAAACTCCCAAATACGTTCTCACACTCTGACAATTGGTGTATTTCCAGGATCTGCAAATTTACCCATGCTGTATACTTTGTTGTAAAATACCCATACCTTTCCAAGTACTCAGTGCTAGTTTGGTTTCAGAAGGGTGAAGTCAGTGTGAAATGAGTTGTAAAGATAGTAACATATTCGCCATGTATATTTCAAACACATTCCTGCAGGCAACTTGTAGCTCAATGGAACATTTACTCCGTAGCATAATTTTTCAAAAATATTACATGCATTAATAAAGGTAATTTAGAAAAAGCCTCATAAAGTCATTTGACTTTTTTCCCAATTGCCAGTGTAGTAAAACGCCTTTCCATTATGCTGCAATAGAAAAGCTGTGCCCTTTTGCTTGATTAAGTTAAGTCCCTTCCACGTTTACAACTGGGTATTTGTGTGTCACTTTATTGCCACCTTATTTTAATTTGAACTATGGATTTCCTGTCTCTGGATGGCACTGCCCTTATGGTTTTGGAAAAGGGAACTCTTACTTCTCACACCAGGAGGATCAGGGACATGAATGCTAGCCTAGAATGTTCTATCACTACCAAGCGTTCATGATATTTACGCTTTACCCCCCAGGACCCCCCAGGTCAACCAGGTCCTCCAGTCAATGTTCAGCAAGTCTTTTCTATCACCTACTGTGTGCTTGGCATTTTGGAAGAGATGGTGGAGGATATTGAAGCAAGATCATAAGCTGAGGTGAGACATTTTAAAAAGGCTTTGCTATGTTGAGCCTGGAGTGGAGTGTGAGACACCCCTAATGCGTGTTTCAGCTTCCGTAGATAATCACTACTTTTCTCTGCCAGAGACAAGGAGAATTGTTTTGGTTCCGAGAAAGAGGGGGAAAAGGAGAGGTGGGAACTAAAGGAAAAGAGGACCCTAAGGAAAGATTATGGAGTCTGGATGGATAGTTGGGAAGGAATCGGGTAGAAAGGAATGCAAAAAGATGGGTTCTGAGATTGATTGCTCCAGGAATTGAGATATGATTTATTTCTTTGCGGTTTCCAAAACCTTCAGGAAGTTTTACTGTCCCTATAAATGTTCTGTTTGGGCGTTGATTTTTTGAGGGGCACTCCTCTTCAAAGGAAACTTTGAAAAAACCGGAATCCCTCGTTGACTGGAGTTTGAGGCAGAGGGATTCGTGAAACCACAAGCCCATGGGAGAGCATTAGGATTCGTCTGGGGCGGGGGAGGTCTGTGTCCACTACAGCTAGAACTCTCAGGATAGCGAGGCACCAGAATCAGAGACTCTAATCAAAATACTTATCATCTGATAGGAAAATCACAACCAGCATACAAAGCCAAGGTGCCTGATAGAGACAGAACACAAGTAGTGAATTGAGAGTTAGGGCCATGCTTGTTAGAGGGATAGGAAGGAGCCCTGTAACATGAAGAAGGGTGTTAAGGAGTCTCTTGATTTTCTGACTGAGGAACCTAGAACCTTTTTAAAGGAGGAAATGCGACTTGATGGGGACTTAAAAGAGCTAAGGATTTTGAAGGGCTAAGGGGAATTTGGGTGCACGGCAAAAGAGAGGCCCACATTGACAGGTGCAATGGGGGAGACACGAAGTACAGCTGGTCCACCCCTGGGTGCCTTACCTCTGGGTCTGTGGGCAGAGCTTCCTGGACTCTAATCCCTGTGACTGTGTCATGGGTCCTGACTCAAATCTGCCATTTACACATTACATCCCCAAAATAACAAATAGCAGCAAATAGCATGGTTCATCCACCCATCCATCTTATTGCTAGAATTATGGTGGTAAATAATACAGACACAATCTCTGCCATCCTGTCCCCTGGGAGAGACATAGGCCTGGCATGTAAACTCACAACTAAACCACTCTAAACTGCAAGCAGTGACCTAGAGGAGACCAACAGGATGCTGAGATGATATTGGTGGGCAGGTAGAAGCTACTTAAGAAAAGGCATTCAGGGAAGACCTCACTGAGGAGGTGATATTTAAACTGGGACTTGAAGAAAGAGAAAGAGAAAGTCAGGCAGAGAGTGTGGGAGCAGAGATGAATGGCTCAGGGAGAGGGGAAAGCATGTGCAAAGGCCCTGAGTTGGAAAAGAACTTGACACCTTTGAAGACTCTTGAAGAGCAAGATGGCTGATGCAGAGAAGGTCAGGAAGCGATAGACATGACACCAGAGTAGGGGGCCAGATCATGGGAGGCCTTATAAACCAAACGAAAGAGTTTACATTCTATTCTGATTGCAGTGAGAATTCATCAAAAAATTTTGAGCGGAAGTTTTAAACCTGTTCAAGGCTGTTTTCATTTCCTGGTCTCTATAAAAATATTCAGTAACAAATTCTCAGTACTTTACCTGGGTGTACATGCCCCAGCCACTGTGCTACAGAAGGTGGCGTGAACCTGCTAAGGTTTACTGATTACAGGTCCTTGAACAACCAACAGATGGATAATAACGTTTAGTCATTGTGGACTGGCAATTACAGTATATATTTAAAGAAGAAATAAAAACATTTCCTGCTTCAACCTCTCTCATATGAAATGGAGAACCAGTATCTGCCAAACTGTATACCAGAGACTCAATCCATAGTTCTCAGAACGGATAGAAAACTCCCCAAGGTTAATCATTCATGCCTGACCTGTGATTGCAGTGGTATGTTTTATCTGTTTTCATTAGATGTTCTCCTTTATTGAGTTTTCACAGTGCACTTCAGTAGCCTCTGTGTGCCCCTGTTTGGAATAAGCTGCTTGCTTTTAAAATGTTCTGGACAATATAATTTCATCTGAACCATTATGGGGAGCACATGTTTCCTGTGTGCCTGGCTTTTCAAGTCTTTTCACACGGGTCTCTAAGACTGTGGTGGGATGTTGATCTCAAGCTTCTGGGGGTCTAAAGAGTTGGGGCTCTCACTGTCTTAGGGATCAACTTTCCCCCTTCTGCTCCCCAGTGCAGATCTCTCTGATCCTGAGAGGAGGGTTTCTAACTCAGGGCATTTTACAAGAAGGCATTGCACATACTTGGAAATGAACCAAGTCCTGGGTCTGCAGGCAACAGGGAGAGAATGACAGCTCGGCCCCGCTGGGCCTGACACTGGCACCCGGGGCATCCCAGCATCAGGACCAGAGCTCAGAGTCTGGCCTGGTCTGCACTGTATCCTTGGGTCAGAAGCTGGGCTCCGTCCCTTCTTTCCCCTGAGGTACATTCTTCCAGCCACAAGATGGCTATGATTTTTCCTTTATTTTATCTTTATGGGACTATATAGAAATTCCTGAATTAAGGGCAGCCTTGTAATTACTGGTGACATAGTCTAACTTATGGCTATAGTCCTTCCCAATCTGACTGTAAAACCAGTTGGAAACTGTATTGCTATAAAAATACACCTAATTTGCATAGATCTATAGGTAGACATGCACATACACACAAATTATTAATAGTGAGCATCTCTGGATGGTGGGATTTTAATTATTTTTCCTTTTGCTTAACTGTAATTTCTTTCTCGCCATGAAAATGTTATTCAGGTTATAATATACTGAATTATTTATGCAATAAAAAAGCAAAGAAAGAAAAACACTTGCCCAGTCAGTCTTGGTGCCCAGAGCAAGAGACCTGGCCATCACAGTGAGCTGGGGGAAGGAGAGAAATGACAGCCCTTAAGACATCTAGCAGGACCAGCCCCCACCCCTGGCACTCGGGGTGTGTGGGTGCCCCAGACGTTTGCTGTGTGTCTGTGTGTGTTTATGTGTCTGTGTGTGTGTGTGTGTTCCGGAGGCTCAAAACCTCCCTCTGCTGCTCCCTGCAGCATAAACCCAGGAAACACTTCAGCTGGGTTTCTCGCATCTTCTGAAAGTAGTGGTGTCATGGAGAGGGTGCAGGGTGGGCGCGGAGAGAGTGGGGAGGAGAGAGCACTGGCTCCTCTCAGAGGCCCGCACCAACAGTGAATTTGTTTCCTCTCCTTTCTGGTCTTCCGCCTGCTTCTCTGTAGATTGTCTGCTTCTTCTCCCTCCTTCTCCTCCCACCATCCCTTTTTATTTTATTCCTGCTCCTTTTTTTTTTTCTTTTTGACTGAGTGGGAGGAAGGCGTCATTCTTAAACCATTCATCATCCTGCCTTCTTCCCAGTCCCTGTTGTTGGCAGATGCTTTCAGCAGCCAGTCCCTCCCGCTCTGCCTCTTCATAATCCAAGTCAAACTTCTGGAATGTAGAAAATACATTCTCTATAAAACATCAAAGCAAAAAGTCCCAGTGCTTTTGTCAATCAAAACCCCTGGGACTTCAAGACGATGGTCTCTGCTGTGATTCTTACAATGCCTGTTAGGAGACACGATCAATTTCTGTGTTTTCTCTATTTTTTATTAGTTGGTTTTTTTTTTTTTGCGGTACGCGGGCCTCTCACTGCTGTGGCCTCTCCCGTTGCAGAGCACAGGCTCCAGACGCGCAGGATCAGCGGCCATGGCTCACGGGCCCAGCCGCTCCGCAGCATGTGGGATCTTCCCGGACCGGGGCACGAACCCGTGTCCCCTGCACGGGCAGGCGGACTCTCAACCGCTGCGCCACCAGGGAAGCCCATTAGTTGGTTGGTTTTTGTTCTTGATTTTGTATCCTCTGCGCCCACCACCTGTGGGCAAGGCATAGCTTCTGAGGCAATGAAGGCTGTGGCTGCACGTAGGGAGGGAGGTGTGTGGCACTCAACAAGGGAAAATTCCTCACTTAACATCATCAACTTTTATTTCGACACATGTAATACGGGACCAATTATGTACCTCTCTCTCTTAAGGTTGTTATGAGGATTTAATGAGCTAATCCATGAGAACCTTCAACACGCTGCCTGGTAGTAAGGCGTAGTAAGGGCTCAGTAAATGCCACTTATTATCATCATTACTGTTACTATCATGCTGTGCATCACTTTCCATTGGGAAAAGATAACAGATGCCTGATTCGCCTTTCCCAGGTGTGAACGGGGGTGGTTTGGAGCCACATCGGAGCTCCAGTGAACCACACCTGGCTTCCCCGCCCCAGATGGGCTCTGAGCCCTGGCACGATAGCTCTACCTTTATCTCCCACGCCCTGCCCTCAGGGGCTTTTGGGGATCTTGCTGGCTTGCCATTCTGGGGTCAGTGGCCCACTCTGCTACCTTGTGTACTTCTGATCGGTCAACGTGGATGGTCACGTGGGACACAGAGACCTGGCTCAGCTCAAGAGGGGCAGAGTCAATTAGAAGCCGCTAGAGGAGGCTGGCCAGTCACACACCCTCCTGGGCGGGAAGCAGACGCTTCCAGGTTCAAGGTTCCTGATGTTCACTTTGGTGGCCCCTGCAAGTCCACCAGCGAACCTGCGGTCTGGGATTGAGCCTGGAGCTGTTCCTCCCTCTAAGGCAGGCAGGGGAGCTCGGGGAGGGAGTGGGCTGTGCCTCTGAGCCGTCTTACTCTCCTCCATGCCAAGAGCCGCCTGGGTCTGTCCTGTACCCCACACAGAGGGATGGTCCAGGGAAGGTTGAAGCTGCTTGGGCACATTTCAGCCCTTCCTTGGGGCTGGCTCCTATCTAAGAGAATTGGTTTTCTGTAGGGTCCTGTCTTCTGACCCAGCGATCAGCCTGCTGGTATTGCCACCTGCTGACACATTTAAGTGATAGCAGATCATGGGAGCTTCTGCAAAGACCCTAGGTGGTTTTTTATCTGAAATAGTAGAGACCACTTGTAGTAGAGAACACTGTGGAAATTGCTGCCTCCCAAGCAGCCTGATGGGATGGCATCCATAGACTGGCACAGAACTGACTGGCAAGACCTCCAATTCCCCAGGGAACCCTGCTACTCCCCTCTCACATACAGGCACACATTCAGTCACACATGCATGCATGCACACACACATACACAGGCACCTGGGCACACATACAGAAGCACACACATGCAGACACAGTGTACACACAAATGCACGCATGTGCACACACATGGACACATACATGCCCACAGCAGTGTCCAGGGCACCCGCACATCCTCAATACCTGTGGGGTGGGCTGGTCCTGCAGGATGTCTTAAGGACATCGTTCCCCTCTCTTTCCCTCTTCTTTTTCCTGCTTCTCTACAAATGCTAGATTCTTGAAACTATTGAGTGGTTGTGCAGACCAGTTAGGAGACATTTACATTTTGTGCTGGGTCGGTTGCTAAATGAATGGCCCTGGAGATCAGATACTCATGGCTGCCATCTGTCCCAAGAAGGCATTTGTGAAGACTAAGGTGAAGAGCAGACAAAAAAGATGGAGCTATAAGGAAATGCTGAGGCTTTACTAACATGTCAGAGGAGGCAGGGGATCCCATCTGGCTGCATCCCCACTGATCTGGGCTGGATCTAGGGGGATCCTTTCTCATCTGCTCATGTAGGAGGGAGGAGGAAACCTCCTCAAGTTCAGAAGGCCGGGGAAACTCTGCCCTTTTCCTTAGAGATTTGGGAGCTTCCCTCCTCAAGGCTTCCTTCTTTGTAGCCCAGAGAGTCTCCATGTTTCTGCCTGACACAGGTTGGCTTCATCTGCAACCTCACCACCTACCTTCAGCATACTCAGGCTTTGCTTCTGCAACACTGGCTCGTCCTCCCATGCTGGCTCACCAGTCCCCCTTGCCTCCGTTTTCCCCTGGGCCCTCTCCCTCTTGGTGCCCCTTCCTTCTCCCCATCTGGCTTAGACCCCCGGCCTGTCACATAAACCACTCTCGTATCAGGAAGGCCAGCTCTCTTGCTCTCTTGTCCACCTACTGCGTCTCCTGGAATAATGTCAGTCCATCAATGGAACCCTCCACCTTACCTGGTATGATGGGAAAAAACCTATCCCCCAACCTTGTCATTTAGTGTCATTAAAGATTTATGACCAAGTGTGGCTTCATAATCCCTCTCTCTGTCCCTCCATCAGACCCTCAACTCCTCTTCCCAAACCCTGGAACCACTATTTCTCCATAGTCCCTTGCAGCTGTGAGCTGATCTTAACCTTTAGCAATGACAAAAATAGAGATATTTGGGTAGAATCTTCTAAGACAAGCTCAGGTGTCACCTCCTCCAGGGAGACCTCCTTGATAGCAGAGTACTCCTCCCAACTCTGGGTTAAGTTCTCTGCTCTGGGTTCCCATAGCAGCCTGTGCTTCTCTTTTCCATAGCACTTATCACACCTGACTGCTGTGGCCTGATCACTCTGTTTACTTGTCTTTCTGAATGGGGAACTCCTGGAGAACAAGGACTGTATCTTGCATCTCTGTGTCTAGAGTTCCTGGCACAAAGTGAGTGCTTAAGACATTTTTTTTTTCATCTCAGACTTTCGAGTTAGAAGTGATTGCTCTTGACACCTTAAAACATTGTTTTTTAAATACCTTTATTATTTTACATTTTTTAAAAAGAAAAATGTCTTTATTATTGTATATTTATATATGTATATGTTACTTTTATATTTTATATATCATAAAGTATATTTAAATTATTTTTATGATTAGCTCTTATGCAAATTCTTGGTGGTAAAGTTGGTCTGATATAAGTTATTCCATCATCGCCAGAGATGGAAGTTCTCTGGGCCATTTTTTTTCAAATTGTTTTTTATACAGCAGGTTCTTATTAGTTATCTATTTTATACATATTAGTGCATATATGTCAATCCCAATCTCCCAATTCATCACACCACCACATCCCCCCACCCCTGCTTTCTCAAGATATTTTTTTTGATGAATGAATGAATGATTGAAGCCCATTCTTCATGGAAACATGGACCCTGACCAGGCAGACTGTATGGGCCAGAGTAGTCAGGGCCAGGGGCTCTCCCTAAAGGGACCCGTGGAAATCCAAGGGGGGCCCCGAGAATCTGTCTGCGGCACGGTGATCTAGAAGCATAGCCAGTAGCATCCTTATAATAATGAGAAAGCTATTTTGTCAACTGGCATTCTGTAGATTTTTAACTGATCATTTTGAGGGGAGGGGAAATAATTTCTTCTCCTACTTTTCTTTTCCACAAAGATAAATTCGCCCTTGGCTTAGAGTCCTGAAGTGTACTACCCAACTGCAAGCTGGTGCAAGGCAAAACATGAAGGGGATGAAAGCAGCGTTAGGTTCCCCTCTCTCCCTCACATCTCTCTCTGCACCCTCTTGCTACACCTGTGTTAGAATGTCCAGGCTTTAAGCGGGCTTGAGAACCATCTGGCTCAATTATTTGCTTTTGCTCTTTATGGAATGGAGACCCAAAGAGGTTAGTTCAAAGACTTGTCAGTGCCACCTGGTTACTAAAAAGGGTGCACCTGAGCCAGGCCTCCAGGCTTCCAGCTTGCGCCTGTGTCCAGCATGCAGCATCTTTCCAGCAGAAGTCTTGGTTATGTCTCTCCAGTGACGGATGTCATCACTGTGGCCCTAGGATAGGCCATCCAGCTGTAACACCCCCCCTTCCAAGGATGAGACCCTCTGATAGCTCTTAAGAGCAGCCGTGTGGAACCTGCTGAGCATAGGATGGTGGCTGGCACCCCCTTCTTAAGTTAGTCGTAGGCCATTAAGTACCTTTTACAGAGCTGCCTATCTCAGCAGCAGGTAGAGCTATCTGTTCCCAGCTTGGCAGGATTGTAGCCCTTATTGATGAAAGAGAAATCAAGCCAAGCCTGAAAAATGACTTAATTTTGAACGTTGAAGAGACACAGACTAATGGGTTTTCTCCTTATATATATTATGTGGTACAGTGACTTGGGGACACGCCTATTAAGAATTGCTCCGGCTGCACCCAGCCAGGTTACCCCTGTCACCTCCAAGCTCTCTGGGAGCTCAAAGCCTGACATAGCTGGGAGTGGACATGTGCCTTGGGCTTTATGGTGCCAGGTGTGCCCTTCCATGCCATATGTTCCTCTACCCAGGGCTCCCACGTGGAGGTGGCCAACGGAGCTGCTGAAGGAAGAGTTCACAGCAGAGGCTGGAGTGTAACAGGAACCAACACTGTGTTCCCCCAGTCAGCTCCTTTTAGAGCCCTGTGACTCCCCTGTCCTGCTACGCTTCCACTCGGCACTGTCAGATCTGACTTTCGGATGTATTCATTCCACAAACACACAGTGCCCCCTGTGTGCCGGGCCCTGTCTGGGCTCTGGGATTCAGCAGTGAGCGAGGCAGCCTGCTCTACAGTCTAGAATGGGGAGAAGGCAGCACCCAACAGGGATGTTATGTGATGTCAGGGGTGCAACTGTTTGGGAACAAACAAACTAGGAGCAGGACCTGGTGACTGGATGGACGCTTGGGCTCCTGCAGCTCAGGTGCACGGGGAAGTCCTGAATGAAAAGGAGCTGGCCACTCTCAAGCCTAGGGGGAAAGCAATCCAGGCAGGGGGAAGAGCATGTGCAAAAGCCCTCAGGAGGACATGCTTGGTGAGTTTGAGAAACGAACAGAGGCTGGTACGGCTAGAGCCTGGTGAGCTCGGGGGAGAGAGAGAGGCCAGAGAGGGAACCTGTAGAAATTAGTGGACAAGGGAAAGGAGTTTAGATTTTATTTTTACACAAAGCTTTGGAGAGCTTTAAAGGAGTGGAGAGTGACAGGAACTGATTTGTATTTTAAAAGATGACCCTGTATGCCAGCCTTCATAGCAGCATTATTCACAATAGCCGAAAGGGGGGAAACAACCCACATGTCCATCAACTGATGAATGGATAAACAAAACGTGGTCTATCCATGCAATGAAATATTATTCAGTGTTAAAGGGAAGGGAATTCTAACGTGCTACAGCATGGATGAACCTTGAAGACATTGTGCTGCGGGAAATAAGCCAGACGCAAGAGGACAAACACTGTAGGTTTCACTTATGTGAGGGACCTGGAGAGAGAGATCTATGGTCCCAGGGAGCTCAAATTGAGAGACAGAAAGTAGAATGGTGGTTACCAGGGGCTGGGGTTGGGGGAGTATGGGGAGTCACTGTTTAATGGGTAGAGAGTTTCAGTTTGAGATGATGCAAAAGTTCTGGAGATGGATGGTGGTGATGGTTGCACACCCATGTGAATGTCCTTAATATTAATAAATTGTACACTCAAAAAGAGTTAAAATGGTAAATTTTATATTATGCATGTTTTACAAAAATTAAGAAAAACACAAACAAGAAAAAACAAAAACCAAATAAAGACCTCCTGGCTTCTGTGTGGAGAAGGTATGGTAAAGAGCAAGCGTTGAAGCAGAAAAACAAACAACAAACAATAGTAGAGGCAAATGTAATAACCCAGGTGATGGAGGTTTGGACCAGGATGGAAGGAATGGAGAGAGGAAAAAAAAAAAGGATGGAGATAATTTCAAACTTAGAGAAAAGTTGCAAAAATAGGACAGAAGTTCCCAATAACCCTTTACCCAGGTGATTGTTGAAATATTTTGGAAATAAAGTTGAGCCAGACTTGATGATGGAGCAGTGTGAGGGCTGGAAGGAGAGAAATGTATAGCCTAGTTCCTGAACTTCAGGAAGTTAGATGTGATAGTTAGATGTGAAGGGCAGGGATCAAGTCGTAGACCATTAAGTGCCAGCCAACAAAGCCAGGGCCCAGAGAGGTGAGGTGAGTTCTCCTGGGACACACAGCGAACACATGGCAGGGCTAGGGTGTGAGCTCAGGTCTCTGATTTGTAGTTTTTGATCAAGGGTGAAACTTCTTTCATATCAGCCACATTTCACCTTTATGAAAAGGTCAGGGAGGGCTGGGCAGAGTCAGATTCTCAGAGATGGACCCTGACTTCCTGCTCTCAGGCTCCTGTTATCCTTGCAGGGGAAGGAAGGTGAGCTGAGGCCTGTTGGCTGCTGAAGACACCAGACAGTTGCACAGTCTCTCCGTCTTCTAACTGAGTCTAACAATCTGTCCGCTGGGGCTGGGAATGGAAGTAAAAGAACATTTCTTTCCATGAAAAGGGTTTTAGCAGACAGAGTTCTACCCAAAACATCTCTCCACACCCCCACGTGTATTCCACACCTCTTGCCAGAGTGACTGAGCTCTCAGCGATAGAATCATTCCTTAGGGTTGTAAGCAGAGGTCAGAGAATGCTCAGAAGCAGCCAGTCATGCTGCATTCACTCATTCATTCATTCATTCATTCATAATGTGCCCAACCATGCCAAGCACAGCATGATAGAACGGAAACATTCCCTCTTCCCCACCGTGGTCATCTGGTATTGTGGAAAGAACGTGTGCTTTGCAGACAGAGCACTCTGAATACTGGCTCCATCATGTTTTAGTTGTATGATGTTGAACAAGTATCCCTCACTGTCTGAGCCATGGTTGCTTCATCTGCAACATGGAAACCATGGCAGTTTTAAAGCATGGCTGCAAATTCTTTTATACTCTTCTCATTGAGACATAGGGTCTATGGCACCTGACACTTAGTAGGCACCCGATAAACATCCAGTGAAAGATTTCCTAAGCAAAAGTAGTTGGCTGGTCTCCTTAATGAAATAGAGTCTAGCAACAGATAGTTCAGGCTAAAGGTACTGAAGAATGCTTTGCATGAGAGATTTTTCTTAAGTTAGTAGCTTTTGAAAATAGCCAAGAGCCACGTCTAAAACAAAATGTATGGCCCATGTTCAGCACGATTTTCTGTTGTAAACTTTCCCTCTACATCTCTTAGTATCATAAATTATTATAGCTGGGAGAAATCAGCTCTAAAATTCTCTGTTTCTAAGTGAAAAGCTCTATTATATCTTTAAAAAATTGAAATGATATTTTTTTCTGGATAGTAAAGAAAACCAAAGGTCAGGGTAGTAAGGGGAAACTGAGGATTTTTGCAATTTATGAGTCAATTTCTTGGGTCGGCAGACCATTGGGATTTCTCCCAGTTGCTGTGAGGGGTACTTCCATCCTGTATCTAGCTGCTGGAATAATTCTTCTTCCAGTTCTCTAGCTCCCCACGAAAGTCTGCAGATTCTGGTAGATAAATTGTCAGCAGACCTTCCCATTTCTGAGGCATTAAGTTTAAATCCCGTTAAGGTTCCTCATATATTAAAAATAAAACTTCTATTAACTTTTCCCCTGTCAGTGCGATCAGAGTTAAATTAATTTTTAACACTTGGGTAAAGCAACACAGGAGAAATACGTCCCTAGAGCTGCCACATGTGGGCTGCCGGTGAGTCAGGGAGGCCTGGATTAGCTGACTCCCTACAGAAGCTGCCCCAACTGATTGTATTTGGAGGGGCTCCGTCTCCATAGACAGTGCTCCTGGCAGTATAATAAGATGTGGTGGGATCCCAGGCTGTGGTCGATGGGCCATATGCAGGTGGATGGCTAAACAAGACATTGACTTTGTAGACAGGCGCTAGACCACTGAGACGGCCCACCAAACTGGCCTGCCTGGGTTTTCACTGATTTGATCATGTGGCATCATCACCGCTGGAGATGCCCTGTGACTCACCCTCAGTGCCCAGGGAAAGAGCTCATTTTTGAAGCTGAATATATGGTTTGTGAGAGCATGCGCTTATGTATAGTTGATGTATAACCAGATATATAGTTGAACCCGTTTTCATCGCTGGAAAGCTGTAAGACCTTAAGCAGAAAAATAAAGGAGGGTGGAAACAGAGCAACTATTTATTGAACACTTACTTTGTTTTGGGCCCTGAGCTAAGGTGTATGTGTGTGTGTGTGTGTGTCTGCAAAACTTATTATAATATTATATTAACTAGATGTATGTGAATAGTATGTTAACTACATCATATTAACTACATCTGTTATCACATACATTAAATATATATTATGTATATTACAAGAAAAGCCATTTAACTGTTAAATGACAGAGTTCTTATTTGAACCCAGGTCTATCTGATTCCAAAGCTAGTACTTTTTAAGGTTTTAGTATAAATTGTTGAAACTCCCTGTTCCTCAGTTTCCCATCTATAAAATGGAGAAATAGTACCTACTTCATAAGCCCACTGTGAAGATCAAAGGAGATAATGTGTGTGGAATGCTTAGCACAGAGCCTGGTGCAGAGCTCAATACATGCTAGCTACTACTGCAGTAGTAATAGTAGTAGTAATTAAATTCCCTCTTTCTTGCAAAGGCAGAGAAGATCCTTATGTGCAAATTAATTAATTTCTTGACTGTTGTGTGCACCATTTTGGGAGAAAATGATAACACCAGAGGTTCATTGCTTCATCCATTCATTCATTCATTTGTTCAATGTATATTTATTTAAAAGGTATAGGATTTAGGAAACACAAGACATGTACCCCGTCTTCAAGGAGTTTACAATCCGGTTGAGACTGATGGACATATGCACAAGATCAAATAAATAATAAAGAAAGCAATAAATGTGTTAAGCCAAATAAGTAAGGTTTGAGGAGGGGAGTCACCGTGGGCTAGAGGTGTGGAGCTGACTGGAGCTGGGCTCTAAAGCAAGCCAGCTTTGGCTTTCAGGAGAGAAGATGGTCAGGACCCCTCATCCCAAAGTCAAGAAAGTGCCTTGGGCCCCAGCAGGCAGTCGGTCTCTCAGAAATGGAACTTTCATTTTGCAACTTCTACTCTGAGCTACACAGAATTGGACAGGATTCAGAGAAGGGGTTTTATGGAAACTTGAAATAGAAGCAAACCCTTTCAAAAGAAATATCCTGTTTCTTGATAAAATTTCTCTTGAATACAAAGATTATATTGTCACACTCTACCATAATCCATAGACCATCACCACTACCTCACCATCACCGTCGTTGTGATCATCACTGCCTCTGTCATCCCTCCAGTATCATCATCATCTCTACTGCCGCCACAGTCATCACCTCCATCACATTAACAGGCCACCAGACCCTCCCCATCACCACCGCCACCATCACCACCACCATTATCACCTCCACCGCCACCACCGCCATTGCTACCAAAACCTCCAGCACCATCTTCATTAACTCACTGCCGCCGCTGTTACCACCAACCCCCCACCAGGCAAAACGCCTAACTCTGAGCCAAGATGGTCACATAAATGAGTGGACCTCACCTAAAGGTTTACAGCAGTCTAAACGGAGTGAGAGATTTATTTCTTCTGTTCCCTTATGTGAGACGAAGTGGGAGCTGGTCTTGGCCCCAAACAGACCTATCGGGAATACATTCCCCACCCTGTGATCATTTGGCAAAGCTGATGTTACAAAGGAAGTGCATTTAAAAGTTACTTGCCTTCCTCTGAGCTAAGGTTCCCACCTCCTTCAGGTGTGCCTGGAGAGCTGAAGAGAGGTCCAGTTGTTCACAGTTCCAGGAGGTGCAGGTGGGTGGCGGCCATGGAGGGGGGGGCCTGAGAAAACCTGGAAGACAGGAGCTGTTTCCTTCCCACTCGAAGCAGCCCACTCCCTTCAGGCAATAGGCAACTCTGACTTCAAACCCTAGCCAGGGATACTGCTGCATGAGTAATGCCCAGAAAGATGCTATAAATGGTTTCTTTCCTCTCCTACTGAAATGAAAGAACAAGAGACAGCGAGAGTAGAAAAGAATTGTATTCCTACTGCAGAGAGTTCATTTGATAAATAATGTATATAGAGTTTGCAGTAATAACTGCTCTTTTCTGATTCAGCATGTGCGGGTGAGTTTTGACATATATTCTCTGTATTTCTAACAGACCGTAAATGACTGGTGTATGGATTGGCATTATGAAAGGCAGGGCAGACTGTTAACATTTGCTGTAGTGTCAGAAAGGTTAATCTGGCTTTTCCCTTGAGCTGGGAGCAGGGTGCCTTCGCCTTTCAGTGGAGATGTAGGAGGAGAGGCAGGAGACAGATGGAGGATTCTTCTTCTTCCCCTGGGCTCCTAGGAACAGGGGGCAAGAAGATGACACATGCCACCAAGGTGGAGAGACCAGGACCCAGGCGGGCAAGGAAATGTGTATCTTGAGTCTTGCTCTGCTGCCTTCTGCAGGCTTCTTTTCTCTTAGCATGAAAGCAAGTCCAAGAGACCCACTGGGTGCTGGCAAGAGTGCGGAGATAGGCACCCAAGCTTTCCAGGTGGACTTCCCTGGTGGCCTGTGGGCGGGGGGAACATGCCCCTACCAAGACAGAAAAAGCACCAGGATATTGGAAAACTTCCCCGTTTCTGCCAGCCCTTGGATTTCCAGGAGACAAACACTGAACTCAAGTTGAAAAATTTGATCATCATATATTATCTTCCATTTTGCCCCTAAAAGAGTATTTTTACTATGTGTTTTGCCTTGCAAAGTATCCTCACATATCTTATCTCATTTGGTCCTCACAACAACGGGGCAAGAATTGTTACCCCCAGTTTATGATGAGGAAACAGGCTAGGAAAGGTTTGAGAACTTGTCCATGGTGGCAAAACAGGTAAGAGGAAGAATTTACTCAAAATATGCTCCAAGTTAGGTTTTCTGGCTCTAAGCTCAGTGCTTTTACTACTCAAGGTTTCCTCTCTAGAGACATTTCTGCAGAGACTTCATTGTACTTTGTATGTGTGTGTCGGGGACAGGAGCAGGCATGTGGGCATGTACGTGCACACGTCCACACACGCTCAGGTGCACGCACACATACACTGTACCCACGTGCACAGGACACAGATCACACAGATGCATACTCGCTCATGGACCCACATGTGTGCACTCAGGGATGCACGTGCATGCACACGTGCACACATGCTTGCACAGCTGAAGCCACAGGAGCATTCCCAGTAGGGGAGGGTTTCTGCTATCCAGTTTATTTCCCTTCCCTTCAGTGAGAAATCACTCAAAACCTCAAGAATCACTCTTTCTGGCCCCAGACGGTTGGGTGGAGCAACCTGAGAACCCCAGGAAATAATTTCCACCCTGCAGGGGTCTGCGATTCTGGAGAATCATGATCCACGGCCTCTTTTAGCGACTGACCTCCGGTTGGGGTTCGGAGAGGTTGGTGGCTGCAATTTGCTGGGAGTAAGATTTATAATGCTCGGTGTTCAAGAAGATGTAATTTACCTCCCAAAAGGGACAACTTTTGCTCCCAAGAAAATGTTTTCCCTCCCCTGGCTCACCTTTAGATTTAAGAAATTGCTCTGAGAGGTGAGAAGTACCTAAAATCTTAAATATTGGATTCCCTTCCCCAAAGATTAGACAACATTAATGTCAGAGCTGACTCATGTTTTTCCTCAAAGGTTTTTTTCTTGATTCTCCACTCAAATAACCTACAAGGAACTTTCCATGAAATAACAGAAAACAAATTCTCTACATCTAATATTTTTCTCCCCATACCCCTTCTTTCTTCTCATCTTTTACTTTGATTTCTTTCTGCAACATCTCTTGGGAAATCTTACTTCTTATTTTCAAGCGTTTACTGCTTCTGCTCATACATTTTTTTTATGTCAATTTTTAGGGTTTTTTTTCCTCAATGAGACCGTTTCCTTCCACTCCCATGAATTCTTAATGGTTTCCTTCAGATGGTCCCTTATTTCTGCAGTTTATTCGCTTTTCCTTTCCTTGTGCCCTGGGTCTTGTCTTCGTCTTTGCCTTACATTTCCTCCTCCATCTTTGCAGGGAGGTGTTCTAAGAAGAGTGAGGCTTTGGGATTGGGATGGGCCTAAGTTTGACTCCAGACTCTACCACTTGAATAGCAGCATGACATTGGTCAGCCAATTTCACTGTTCTCAGAGCCTTTGTTTCTATATTTGAAATGTACGGTATTAACATCTATAACGCAGAGTTGTTTTGAGAATTAAGTGAGATCTTAAGGGAAGCACCTCTCCCAAGACCTGACACGTAATGTATCTCTACAATATCCATCTGCCCTCTGTGCTTTCTCTTTTAACCATAAAATGTGTCCTCTTCCAGTCCTGTTTGATTCTTTAACTTACCTGGATTAAGTTGCATGGGTTAACTGGCCCCATAAAGGTAGAAATGTCCTTAACATGGTGAAGGACCAAAGAAGATCCCAAATAAGACGGGCTTGATTTGATGCCAATGCAAATGAAAATGCAGAAGCAAATCAAACAATGAAGGAAATGGTGAGGCTGAAGTGTGTCGAAGGTTCAGTCCCGTCGCACTGTGTGTGTACTGAAAACGTTTTGATAAATGGGAGAGAAGAAAAATCAAATTGTGCTCCTTGGTTCAAACAAGCTGTCATGGCTTGTAAGATAAAGATGTACGCGTCTAGGGAAGTCAGTTTCTAGACACACACCATCATTATGCGCAATTTAATAATATACACAGACATTCTTCCGAGTTCTTGTGTGGCAGTGGCCGACATTCCAAGAGCTGATCTTGATCATTTTGATCCTGCGGTAAAACAAGCAGTCTCAATATTTGGGTTCACTGGGAATGGGTTCTGGAATTGTAATGATGATTAAGCGAGGGAACGTCCTGTTGCCTTGAAACTTAGTTAACTCACACTGACAGGGTGAGCTTGATGATTTGTGTAAATAGCACCGCCCCTATCAACAATAACAACACACCACCACCACCTCAAAAAATAACAACAGCCAGCAAGACAAGGACAGCTGGTCAAAGAAAGTGCACAATGGTTGAAAGGGCTGTAGGACAGGGGCAAAAATTTGCACCCTGGAGGGGTAGGGTTTTTTTGTGGTTGTGTGAATAATCAGCTTTGCCAGCAAGATAGTTTTAATTCTTTTGACATAGTGATAGACCATTTTAGAAGCTGTTTCTGTAAAATGTAGAATTGTGTTATTGTACCTTTATTAGAGGAGGAAACAGGCCAACAGTAACTTTCTAGAAGTCAGGGCCTAGAGCAGAAGGGCAGTTTTTCTCTGAATCACATTGGAGAAGCTCTGCCTTAAAAGATTCTATATCTATTTTCATCTTTAAAGAGCCTAGAGTCCAAAGCAAGAGTGCTAGAGGGAGCAGATGACCTTAGGTAGATTCACACATACCACCTGCTTGAAGGTTTCAACAGGAGCTTCCAATTCCTCTATGTTTTCCAAAGATTTCAGCCCTTTCCTCGTTTTATTTCAGAAAGTCTATTATGTAGGCTGTTGCCAGCACCCTCAGTCTTTCCTCTTTTACCATCCTTTCAATGCATACACTGTCCAAAGCCAAAGCATGGGCAAAAGCAGCTTACTTAGCTCAATGTATCATCAAGGAATTAGGTTATTTCCGTTTTCTTGCACTGACATTCTCATTATGTTGGCTTTTGTTCTCAGGCTAGACTCCTCTTGATCCCAAAATAGTTGCCTCAGCTCCAGTTATCACATCCTTACCCAGCAATGTCCAAAGTTTGGAAGTGGGGTAAGAGGGACATTCCCATTCTTGTATCTCTTTTTAAAATTGAGAACATCCCCTAAAACTGCCTCACGGCTCATTGGCCAGAATTGTGTATGTGCCCATTTCCATGACAATTCCTTGCAAGGAAGAATAGAGTTACCATCATTGGTTTAGACTGATCAAGACCCACTCATCTCTACTCCTGTCAGGGTCTAGAGAAAGAACCATCCTAAACTGATTGCCATTAGACACTTGAACCAAATTGGGATTACGTTACAAAGAGGAAAAGAGAGAAGGCCGTTGGGTAGATACCCACAGAGTGTATGCTTCCCAGTGGAGTTGGTAACATAATCGGGAGTATATAAAGCAGAGGGCTGCTGAGGAATGACATTCCCTTCTTCTCTGGTCTGACCTGCCTCAGGATTCTTGAATCTGAAGCACAGGTGTGCTGTCAAAAAGGATGTGTAGCTACCGCATAGGCTTGTTCATTCTGAATAATTGGTCCCTTGATATTCACGTGACTAATCACTTCCATCACAAGAACTAAGCCACAAATCTCTTCTCCCCAACACTTGATAGAAAGCCTTGAACTCAAAGGGGAATAATCAAAGAAAAGAATTATTTGATAAAAAGACAGCTCCCAGCTGCATTGAACTCAGCACTTTGGAATGAGGGGCAAATCCATTTTGCCCACCAGGTTAAATAGACATGGGTTAACTTTTGTCCTAGGAGCCCCAGGGCTTCAGAAATCCAATATCCAGAATTAAAGTATTTAGCAAAATGCGAACAATCCTGAAGGAGAGCAAGAATCCCATTAATAAAGATTGTACATTGTACCGAGCTGGAAGACATTGCCAGCCCCAAGGAAAATGAGAAGTTAGCCAAAGGAACTAGATGTGAAGAACCAGGGGTCAGCAATGAGAAGGTCAGGAGCTGCTGGGAAAGCCACACACTTCAGATGTAATAGCACCCGGAACACAGGCGTTCGAGCACCTGGGAAATTTCTGGATTGTACACTGGATCATTCCTCAGCAATGAGCTGAGCAAATGTTACAAACTGAAAGGATACATGGGAGCAACAGTTCACGTGAGCTGAGGTCATTTTCTAGAGCAGAAAAGCAGCCCTTTCGGGACCTTCCACTGTCATGTTGCACTCACATGAGCCAGAAAATGTTCATTATGGTAGATACCATTTGTTTTTCATTGTCTTCTACCCTATCAATTGACTTTATTTAAAAATTTCCCCTGTTCTAATACCATAGACAGGGCACTAAAAATGAAGAAAATTATTCAAATACAGGGCTTGAGAAATCCAGCCACCAGATAGCTGCTGGAGAGTGGGCTTTGCCACCTGGAGGACTCTGCCTCTCCTGGAACGGGGAGAGGGCAGAGGGCTGTTAACCTTGAAGGCACCTGACTTGTCCTGCTCCTACCGAAGCGGGCCCTGAGTTGGGCCAGGCCTGGAAAGCCAGTATGCAGATTAGGCCATTTGTTTCTGAGCTTTCACAGACTGGTAGGAGAGACATAAGAGCATCCCAGGCCTGTGTGCCAGGTGGCAGCCAGGCGTCCTGGAGGAATGAGCGAGGGCCCACTTGGCCTTGGACCAGAGTTCTATGACACATGGCTGTTCAAAGCTGGGCTGGCCTTGATGGAGATCCCAAGTCTACTTCCTACTTATCGTAAGACCTTGCACAAGTTCCTTTCCTTCTTTTAGCCTGTTTTCTGGTAAAAGAGGGATAATGGGACTTCCCTGCTGGCTCAGTGTTTAAGAATCCACCTGCCAATGCAGGGGACGCAGGTTCGAGCCCTGGTCCGGGAAGATCCTACATGCCACGGAACAGCTAAGCCCGTGCGCCACAACTACTGAGCCTGTGCTCTAGAGCCCACGAGCCACAACTACTGAGCCCACGTGCCACAACTACTGAAGCCCGTGCGCTCTAGGGCCCGTGTTCCACAACAAAGAGAAACCCCTGCTATGAGAAGCCCGCGCACTGCAACAAAGCATAGCCCCCGCTCGCCACAACTAGAGAAAGCCCGCGTGCAGCAGCGAAGACCCAACACAGCCAAAAATAAATAAATAAATAAATTTATTTATTTTTAAAAAAAGAAAAAGAGGGATAATAATCCTGCTGAAGCTTCTAGATTGGGATGGTTAAAGTAAATAATCCATGAAAATTTTTAGCTCGGTGCCGGGCATGTTGTAAGTACTAGATAAATGCCAGCTGTTATTTTATATAAGTCAGTGGAATAAAATGGAACTTGATGACAAATGCTTAAGTAGATTTCAAAGCATATTGATAATTTGGCCACTAAGTGCCCTTATGTGATTTTTTTTAATGAGCTTTTTTAAAAGTTAGGAGGTGCTTGCTTTTCCCCTGGTGTTGGTGCAGCCTGCTTGCCAGTCTCTGTATCTCCCACAGGTTCAGCTCTGTTCAGGGTTCTGGGCTCAAACCTCCAATGCTTGGCACACGGTAGGGGACCCAGAAATATATGTTGAAAGAAAGAGGTAGGGATGGGGAAAGTAAAGAAGTATCCAAGAACTCCACCTTGTCCTTGCTCTGAAACAGCCCTGCCCATGGCCCAGACTGACCTCTGCAGCCAGCACTGCCCCCCTGAACTGGATGCCTAGTGTGGCAATCTGCGCCCCACACCCCCCCACCTCTGGTCCCTTAAGGCCCCCCAATAAGCAGACCTGCTGGTTGACGTAACCAAGGTGGTGTGGGGTGGCTTAAGACAGCTCTTGCTTGGTCCCCACCTTTTCATACTCCAACCCTGTTTTACTAACTTGGACCTTAGCTCTGCAACCTTGACCTCAGCTCTGCCTCTGGTCTCTTGAACGTGCTGTGCAGAAGTGGTCTTTCCACTGTTACACTAACCATAGGGTTTTTATTACTTGAGCCCCTACTTGCCACGTATGGGCATCATATTGGGCATTATTATGCCCTTAATCCTCAGAAAAATCCTGGGAGTTAAATTCTCTGAACCCTATGTTATAGATTGGGTAACTGAGGCTCAGAGGGGTGAAGAGCCTGAGTCAGGACCACACAGCTAGGAATCAAATACCAGTCTCTGGCTTCAAAGCTCATGTTCTAGTCATTCTTCAGCCTTGGCTTTTCTAGTGGACACCAACTTGGCTCTCTGAGTCCTGAGGCCTCAGAAAAGACTCCCGCCTTCTCCTGGTTTCTGTGGAACCCACTTTCTCCAGCTTGTCACTTGGCTGCTATCTCAGCTAGATTCCTTCCACAGTTCCTCCATCTCCCAGGAGGTCTGTATGCTCCTGGCCCCATCTCTCCAGGCTTGGACTGCAGGGACCCAAGTCCTGTCCTGAATCTCTGTCCAGTTATGGGGCCCTGACACCATGACCGTGTCTTCCTGAGCCTGCCAGGGTGTCTACCACCTCCCTGTCTGGGGGTCCCATCATTGATCTGCTATGTCAGGAAATCCTGTTTCTTCTCCCAGACGTCTGATGCACACTGCTTGTTGGAATGACAGTCATTGTCTGGCCCGTGGATAACTCGTTCAACCTGACAGATTGTCTAGCTCCTACAACTGCATCTTATATCACCATCCCACTCAAATGGTCCACACACAGCAGACAAAAACCTGTTTAGGGATCTGAGCTATCTATCCTTCCCTGCTAGGCTCCCCAGACATATCCAAGCTGCCAAGACCCACATCCGGGACATGGCACAGTCCCCAAACTCCCTGGCCTTTGCTCTCTGGAGTCTGATTGAGTGGTGGCAGAGGTGGGAGAAATAGATCTTAACCCCTGAATCCTCAGAAGAGGGAGGCCGGGATTCCAGGGCCTGGCGGATGATTCGTAGACCTGGCATATTAGATTCAACACATCAGGGCAACATTAAGTGTGATTTATGACTTGGTTTTAATCAAGATCTTACTGAATTATTATTCAATGCAGAGTGCAGACCCGGACCCATATTCCTAAGTGTGCCAGGCGTCTTGTGCTTAGAGCTGGGCGAATATCTTCTGCCCAGGGGTGATGTCCATGCTCTCCCAGTGTGGTGCCAGAGGCAGCTTCTTGCTCTGCCTGCCCCCCACCCCTCCCCCTCCCTGCCAGGGAGGGTCAACCTTGGAAGAACAGCACAGGCAGAGAAGCTTGCCTCTGTCACTTCGTTCTCCTTAACCTTTTCAAACCCAAGGTCAAACCACAGATTGACGTGGTTTGCAAAATGAAGCAGTGAACTCCATGAAGTGAAGGTATAAATGACTTCATGGAGCCTTTCCATTCTAAAAGAGAATAGAAGAGTTAGGCAGTGTTTTAACTCAGGGGGATGACCTTTCCAGGGATGGCATTTCAGCCCATTGGGGAGAAGCTTGAGGGGCTTGTCCACAGGCAGACATCAAGAGACAGCCATGAGTTTTGGAGGTGGGAGAGGAAATGACATGGCAGTCTTGAGGCCCCCCTTGACCCATGGTGCTTGGGACTGTGGCTGCCACGCTGGCCAGCTGTGATGGTCATACTGAGGGTACTGATGTCTGTGGGGATGATGGGTGTGAGGGCAGGGAGGAGGACAAGGAAATATGTGGGAACTTTCTCCCCACCCCCACGAGGCTGCCCTCTGACCTACACGTGGGAACATTGGGCTTAAACTACATTTATTGAATTTTGAACTGCATTGGGCCAAGAAAATTACTCGTTAATATATAAAGCACTGCATTTCCCATAATGTGAATGCCAGTGAAAAATGGATTCGTGCTTGCTTCTCTCATAGAGAGAAGCTTGCCTTTAAAGTACTAACGTAAATGTGTCCTTAGGGAGAGAAGGAACGGCAGATTAGATAGAAGCTTGCAGTATGATATGGCAGCCAGGATAGCTCGCGCTCAGCTCTGCACCTGCAGACACGCAGAGCTGAAGCAGGAGCTTGGCAGAGTAGCAGGGGCAACTGGGGCAGCGAGTCTCGATCTCCAGGAAGTCGGGCCCCCAGCCCTCCTTCCTGGACACCTGCTGGGGGTGAGAGACCTTGCTGCTGTGGGTCACGTAAGGGAGGTTGCCCAATGTGGAGGGAAGGGCATGGTCACGGAGGTATAGATATGGGTTTGAATCCCTCCTGCTCATCTCTGGGCAAGTTACTTACTCTCTCTGAGCCTTAGTTTCCTCAGCGGTGTATGGATGGGGACAAAATACTTGTCATGTGGAGTTCATGTGGGACTTCACTGAGGTACTGCATACAAAGTATCTGGCATCTAACAATGTTCATTCCCTTTACCTTTAACATTAAACGACAAATTTAACAAAATATGGTAGCACTCTCCAAACAGAAGACCATTTGGAGAGTGCTACCATTCCTTTAACAAAATATGCTCATTTATCCGACATTTGTTGAGTTCCTGTCATGCACAACACGGCCCTTGACCCCAAGGAGCATAGGATGTTCTGGTAAGTGCAACAGTAGTGACATTCAGGGGAGATTATAGAAATACAGAGGAGGTGGAATTAAGCCAATGTGAGGACGTGGGGGAAGTCTGAGAAAGGTGCCAGGAGGACGAGGAGACACCTAAGCAGGAGTAGCTAAGGGAAGGGGCGTTCTGGGCAGAGGGGTGTGCAGGAGGCAAGGCGAGGTGGTAGGAATCGGTGTGGTGTGTTTAGGGCTTCAGTGTGGCCGGAGCATGAGGTGGAGTCAGGGGCAGAAGCAGCTGAGGCCAGCCAGGCCGTCAGCCATCAGGCCACGGAAGGTCCATACCAAGCAGGTGGACTTTTCTTTGAGTGGTGAAAGGGAGCTGTTGAAGGTGACCGTGGATCTGGCAGCATGTGAAGGCTGACCTGGGGAGGCTGGGGCAGAATGGCTGGTTGGGAGGCTCTTGCTGAGGCCAATGAAGGTGACAGTCACTGAAAGTCAGAAATGGAGTGTTGGACCTGGGGTGCGGTGGAGGGCAGAGACGAGAGACATGTTTTAGGAAGGAAAATGGGAAGAAAACAGGCCTGAGGAAGGCATCAAAATGGTCTTCAGTTTGGAGAGTGCTACCAACAGACAGAGAATTCGGGAAGAGGAACGTTTGGTGAAGAAATCACTGAGCTAGGTTTCAGACTTGTTGAGTCTGATGGACCTACAGGACTGCTAGCGGGAGATGACCAGTGAGCGCAGGGCCACAGAGAGCAGGATGGCAGATATGCCCTGGCTCTCTGCTAGATGTTCTGGGGCTTCAAGAGCAAGGAAGGCATAGCCTATGCCCTTGAGGAATTCACGGTCCTGCTGGGAGGCCTCGTTGTCATGAGAACACAGCTCAAAGGGCGATTGACTATGTGTGGTTGGGTCAGAGAAGGTTCAGAGAGCAGGACAGTTTTGAGCTGGACCCTAAAGGATGAGTAGAAATGTACCAGGTGGGGAGCTGAGGTTGGCATAGGGGTTGGGGCTCCCTCACTGGTGAGAAAGGTACATAAAGACATAGAGGAGCTGAAACACTGGGTATGAGGAAGGTTGCGTGGCCTCTTCCAGCTGGACTGGGGGCTGCCCTGGTAGCCAGGGGAGCAGGAGATGAGAGAGGAAAGGAGGTCTAGAGTCAGACTGTAGTGGTCCAGGTAGGAGAATGCGAGGGCGAACGCAAGAGCCACTTCAGAGGGAGAATGTGCAGTGACAACCATTACGCTGGGGGCAGGGGAATGGGGGTGGGCGGGGAAGAGGCAGGGATGCCTGCAAGATCTCTAGCCGGGATGATGGTGTGGTATGATCAACTGTGAAAAGGAATTGTGACAAGAGTAAAATGTGGACAGGTGGGCGTACAGAGAATGAGTTCAGACTTGGAAAGGTTGCGTTTGAGTTGTCTACGGAGATATCAAATAAGCAGCTGGTATGTGGATCTAGAGCTCAGGAGAGAGGTTCAGATTTAAGAGTCACCAGTGTAAATGTGATAGTTGTATCCTTGGGAATGGATTGGATCATTCAAAGAAAATGTGCAGAGTGAAAAGAAAAGAAGACAGAAGATGAAGCAGGGAGAACACCAGCATGGAAAGGGCTGGTGGAGGAGAACATTTGTAGAAAGAGCAGAGTCACAGTGATGAAGGACTCAAAAGAGACCCAGCCTAAAGTAAAGTCCTAAACACTCAGAGAGAAAAACATGCCTCCTTTAGGCTCCTCGGTATTCCCAGTCCCCCTTGAACTCAGGATGTATCTCTGTGCTATGTAATTGTTTACTCACTTCCTCATTAGCGCATCAGTGATGTGTCCTGCGTCACTGTTGGCTGAACACTTGACACAGGGCTGGCACTAGGTGGGGACTCAATGAACGCTTGCCAAATCATTGAGTAAGAGGTCAGTGCTACCAAATGTTGCAGAAAATCAGGTAAAATGAAGAAATGGAGGTAACTAGATGGCACTAGAAACTTGAGCAGTTTCTGTGTGATGGGGGTGGGATGGCTGGACCACTGGGGTGGGGTTGTGGGTAGAAGAGAGAAGCCAGTCTGTACTGTCAAGAGCAGGAAGCTCACAGCTAATTCGCATCTGAATTAGACAACAAAGAGAGAAGAGCAATAAATATACTGCAATTAGTAAAACAGAGGAACTGTCTTATGAGTCATGACAAGATTGAAGTTAATACATTGGTCTGAATAATAAACTCACTCATGTCCTTCCCCTCCCGTCGCTGTTCTTGTTGTATCCCAGCTTGTCATTTTGTTATTTCAGGTCCTTGACAGAACCAGTGATCATGTCAGTCTGTACTTGTTGCAATATTAATAATTTGTGCTGTATGTTGACATGTGTTGATTGGTAGAGCTGTTTAGTTGGGGAGGGATGATATCTTAGAGGAAGGGGGTATCTTATTATCTGGGTCCCTTTTGGGTACTTGAATCTCTCTTGAATCTTCTAACATTTACCACCATTGGCTTAGCCAACAATGAGTCAGGCCTGTCATCTGCTCTTCCAAACCAGCACCTAGAGTACACCACTGGGGCCTATGTCACAGACCATATTTGTGCCTGAGAATCTTAAGGGCCTCTAGATTTTGAGAGTTACACTGAGGTACAAGTTAAGATGGGATATAAGGACAGAAGGGTCTGGAGTACAGGTGGGGAATATAGTAGTGATGGCTTTTAATATAAGTAGTGGTCCTGGAAGAAATTATTTTTCTGGCAGGATTAGCCCTAGTGCTTAAGCTCCACTCACTCCTCTTGAATTGGTATATTTTAGCAGACAGATATCATAGTGAGGATTGTCCAACTCTCCCAGACAAGTACAGACTCTATCTCAGCATCTAGTAAACCCCAAACACAGGATTTCTTCATAAAACTTCTTTCCCAGCTGCCAAATGCATTTTCCTCCTCTTTCCATTAAACATCTGGTTTCTGTTCTTGTCAGTGTGGAAACACAAACATGCACACACACATGTTAATCATTAGCAGACCTCAAAGATGCCCCCGGCCCTTATCTTGAATTACACTGTTCCCTTGATGAAGAAACACAAAAGAGAAACATGATCCTGTGCATGCTTCTAGCTGAACTGTTGTTCCTAAGAAATGGAACATCTCAGACCCTCTCCTGGGGATCAGAAGCTCCAGGTTGGAAAGAGAACCCAGTGAACTGGCAGTGACCTCCCATCCATGGGGAAAGGCCAGTTGGGTGGGTAGAGAAGATGGTCAAGTCCCAAAGGTCTAAAAAGCTTTGGAAATGAGATTTGGGTGACTCCTACCCCTTGTCTGATTCTGCCCATTCAACCCCACTGGGTGGCTATAGTGACGTTGGAAGGATAAGGCTGAAGCACTGTACCTTTGATTCTTGCTTCCCTTTTATGTGTCAGCAGCTAACAGCCTGAGGAAGTACACTCTTTAATGTACAATCTACCCGGAAAGATCAATGGCAGCTTAACATGCATTTCTGTCTAATATTCACTTTGGCAGGTCTTTGTCGTAAAAATGCTGGTTTTAATGAAGTGCATTAAAATGAGAAGATTCATGGCTAGCCTGTGTGCTTTTATCACTGTTGGCTCCCCTTGGGCTGTCAGAGCACAAGCCACTCTGTGGGAAACAGACAGAGGGATGTCATTTTAGGAATCACAAACACAAAAATTCCCCGTTTCTGGAAAGATCCATGTTACATGCATATATTTTAATTTAATTCACTTTAGTTCCATCACATGATGTCTTTCCAAAGATGTGTCTTTGGGAGAAAGTTGAGCTATGAGCCAGGAAGTTGCGGGTGATGGGGAGAAGAGTCCTACTATGGGCTATACTGTGTCTCCACAAAACTCATATGTTGAAGTCCTAACCCCCCAGAACTTCAGAATGTGACCATGTTTAGAGATAAGATCTTTAAAGAGGTGATTAAGTTAAAATAAAACTGATATACACCCACTAATCCAATCTGACTAGTGCCCTTATAAGAAGAGGAGGATTAGGGCACACAGAGACATCAGAGGCATATGTGGCAGAGAAAAGACCATGTGAAGCAACAGCAAGAGGACGGCTATCTACAAGCCAGGAGAGAGACCTCAGAGGAAACGAACCCTGCTGGCACCTTGATTTTGGGTGTCCAGCCTCTACACCATGAGAAAATAGATTTCTGCTGTTTAATCTGTGGTATTTTGTTATGGCAGCCCTAGCAAACTAATGTGAGACCCAAAGCTTGAGACTGGAGCAGTGGGTTATGAGCGCATTCTTTAAAAGAAGAAAGGCATGAGAGGGCAGCCCGCAGCCATGTATTCCCTGGAATGAGGTTGATGGGAACATCTGGAAACTTCTGGAAAACAGAGAATGAAGGTGTTGATAGTAGTGGCAGTCTCTGTCTTTGAATGCCTGGGAGGCTACCACTGGTAAGAAAGAATACACTTAGAACATGTGGCATAAGGAGACTGCGCTTACAGCAGCAGGTAAGGAGTTTCATAGATAGGTAGGTAGACAGGTGTTCAACTAATATTTATTGAATGCTACAGAATGAACTGAGAGGGGACACAGCATGGTTGTTAGAAGCACAGACACTGGGACCTCAGGTCCACCACACACCAGCTATGTGACCCCTCCGTGCTTCAATGTTTCCATCCGTGAAGTGAGAATAACAGCAGTTCCTACCTCGTGGGCTGCTGTGAGGACGAAACTAGTTAATATTTTTTACGTGCTTAGAGCGATGCCAGACACATGGAGAGTGTGCTGTCTTTGTTAAGTAAGTGAGTGGTTTGGGCTCAGTGTGAGGAGGTCCATGCAACAGCCACTCCTCTAATAACAGAACAGGATGCTCTGGGGTGGTGAGCTGTTTATCTCCAAGTCATCTGCTGGCTCGGTGTCCCCTGATCCCTCCCCTTCTGTTCCCTGGCGCTGCTTTCCTTTAAGTTCTCACTGACTCATCTAGACTCTCCCCAACCTCTTCTATCAAATCTCCTCGCTCCTAACGTCTTCTCCCCCCATTTCCCTTCCACCATTCTGTCAAAGCAAAATTTTAAAAAATCATGGCACATTTCTACCTATATCTGCATATCTCCATTACCTAAGGGCTTGGGGAGGAGGTGCGGGGATGCTGGTGAATTGGTTAAGGAACTGCCTGCAGTTCCTTAACCAATGATATTCAAGTGCTGAGGATATGCTAGCTTTTCAGGGGTGAGAGGGATAAAATCAAGCTCTTTGGCACAAAAACGGTCTTTTACAATCTGGTCCTTTGTATACTTCTCTGACTTTATTTCCTATTATTTCCTATTACTCAAAAGTTTATGCTAAACCAATGCAGAATACTAGCAGTATTAGGAATACTTGGTTCTGGGTCGATGCTACTGTACTTTGACATACGCTCTGCCCTGTGTACACTCTTGTGCCCTGGAATACCATTTTCCTTCTTCTTCTTCTTTTTTTTTAAAAATCTGGTGAATTTATATTCATCATCCCAAGTCCAGGTGACATCCTTCAGGAAAGTGCCCCTGATTACTGTCCAAATAGAATTCAGAGCTCCCAAGTCATCCTGCTCTTATCCTGGATAAGAAAAGAAAACTTGTTTCTTTCCAGTGCACTTACTATCAATAAATAAATATCAGAAGGAGAATTCAAGAAGTAATTAGGAATTTGAAATCATCTAAGGACTAAATCTGGCATTTCTTCCAGTGTAGCAGGCTGCCCCTCAAAACTTCAACAGTCCTATAATAAAATGGTATTTTAAGAAGCAAGCTAGCTCTGCAGTCAAAGCCGGGGGGGGGGGGCATTCGAGTCAATGGAGTAAAGAGTAAAGCTCTGTGGTGGTAAAAGAGAGCTGGACAGGAAGACCCCATACAGCCCAAATGGGAGAATCAAAGGAATGTCATGTTGGTTGTCATCCCAAAGGCCATAAATCCATCGACACACCTATGCATGGTCACCTGCGGTCCTGTTCTCACTCCACTCCATCTTTGGACATCTGACACAACAGGCGAGAATCCTTGGTGACCATATAACTATCTTCCAGATCTTAGAAGCAAGCTAGCACACGCCATGATCATGGGACAGGGAGATCTCAGGAAAACCGGGCTCTATGAGCATCAGTTTGTAAAACCACCCAGAGGACTAAATAGACGATGAATGACAAAAAAGTGCTTTTCTTTTCTTTTGCATCTTTCTTGGAGCATAATTGCTTTACAATGTTGTGTTAGTTTCTGCTATACAACAAAGTGAATTAGCTATATGTATACATATATATCACCATATCCCCTCCCTCTTTTTTTTGAATTTTATTTTATTTTATTCTTTTATATGGCAGGTTATTAGTTATATATTTTATACGTATTAGTGTATATATGTCAACCCCAATCTCCCAATTCATCCCACGACCACCCACCCCGTTTCCCCCCTTGGTGTCCATACATTTTTCCTCTACATCCGTGTCTCTATTTCTGCCTTGCAAACCGGTTCATCTGTACCATTTTTCTAGATTCCACATATATGCATTAATATACGATATTTGTTTTTCTCTTTCTGACTTACTTCACTCTGTATGACAGTCTCTAGGTCCATCGATATCTCAGCAAATGACCCAATTTTGTTCCTTTTTATAGCTGAGTAATATTCCATTGTATATATGTACCACATTTTCTTTACCCATTCCTCTGTCTGTAGATGGGCATTTAGGTTGCTTCCATGACCTGGCTATTGTAAATAGTGCTGCAATGAACATTGGGGTGCATGTGTCTTTTTGAATTATGGTTTTCTCTAGGTATATGCCCAATAGTGGGATTTCTGGGTCGTATGGTAGTTCTATTTTTAGTTTTTTAAGGAACCTCCATACTGTTCTCCATAGTGGCTGTATCAATTTACATTCCCACCAACAGTGCAAGAGGGTTCCCTTTTCTCCACACCCTCTCCAGCATTTATTGATTGTAGATTTTTTGATGATGGCCATTCTGACCAGTGTGAGGGGATACCTCATTGTAGTTTTGATTTGCATTTCTCTAATGATTAGTAATGTTGAGCCTCCTTTCATGTGTTTGTTGGTAATCTGTATATCTTCTTTGGAAGAAAATGTTTATTTAGATCTTCTACCCATTTTTGGATTGGGTTGTTTCTTTTTTTGACATTGAGCTGCATGAGCTGCTCATATATTTTGGCAATTAATCCTTTGTCATTTGCTTCATTTGCAAATATTTTCTCCCATTCTAATGGTTGTCTTTTTGTCTTGTTTATGGTTTCCTTTGCTGTGCAAAAGCTTTTAAGTTTCATTAGGTCCCATTTGTTTATTTTTGTTTTTATTTCCATTTCTCTAGGAGGTAAGTCAAAAAGGATCTTGCTGTGATGTATGTCAAAGAGTGTTCTGCCTGTGTGTTCCTCTAATGGTTTTATAGTGTCTGCTCTTACATTTAGGTCTTTAATCCATTTTGAGTTTATTTTTGTGTATGGTGTTAGGGAGTGTTCTAATTTCATTCTTTTACATGTAGCTGTCCAGATTTCCCAGCATCACTTATTGAAGAGGCTGTCTTTTCTCCATTGTATACTCTTGCCTCCTTTTTCAAAGATAAGGTGACCATATGTGTGTGGGTTTACCTCTGGGCTTTCTATCCTATTCCATTGATCTATATTTCTGTTTTTGTGCCAGTAACCATACTGTTGTGATTCCTGTAGCTTTGTAGTATAGTCTGAAGTCAGGGAGCCTGATTCCTCCAGCTCCATTTTTCTTTCTCAAGATTGCTTTGGCTATTCAGGGTCTTTTGTGTTTCCATACAAATTGTGAAATTTTTTGTTCTAGTTCTGTGAAAAATGCCATTGGTAGTTTGATAGGGATGGCACTGAACCTGTAGATTGCTTTGGGTCTAATAGTTATTTTCACAATGTTGATTCTTCCAATCCAAGAACATGGTATATCTAGCCATCTGTTTGTATCCTCTTTAATTTCTTTCATCAGTGTCTTATAGTTTTCTGCATACAGGTCTTTTGTTTTCTTAGGTAGGTTTATTCCTAGGTATTTTATTCTTTTTGTTGCAATGGTAAATGGAAGTGTTTCCTTAATTTCTCTTTCAGATTTTTCATCATTAGTGTATAGGAATGCAAGAGATTTCTGTGCATTAATTGTGTATCCTGCTACTTTACCAAATTCATTGATTAGCTCTAGTAGTTTTCCGTTAGAAGCTTTAGGGTTCTCTATGTATAGTATCATGTCATCTGCAGACATTGACAGTTCTACTTCTTCTTTTCCGATTTGGATTCCTTTTATTTATTTTTCTTCTCTGATTGCTGTGGCTAAAACTTCCAAAACTATGTTGAATTATAGTGGTGAGAGTGGGCATCCTTGTCTTGTTCCTGATTTTAGAGGAAATGGTTTCAGTTTTTCACCACTGAGAATGATGTTGGCTGTGGGTTTGTCATATATGGCCTTCATTATGTTGAGGTAAGTTACCTCTGTGCCTCTTACTGGAGAGTTTTTATCATAAATGGGTGTTGAATTTTGTCAAAAGCTTTTTTTTCATCTGTTGAGATGATCATATGGTTTTTATTCATCAATTTGTTAATATGGTGTATCACATTGATTGATTTGCATGTATTGAAGAATCCTTGCATCCCTGGGATAAATCCCACTTGATCATGAAGTATGATCCTTTTAATGTGTTGTTGGATTCTGTTTGCTAGTATTTTGTTCAGGATTTTTGCATCCATATTCATCAGTGATATTGGTCTGTATTTTTCTTTTTTTGTTGTATCTCTGTCTGGTTTTGGTATCAGGGTGATGGTGGCCTCATAGAATGAGTTTGGGAGTGTTCCTTCCTCTGCATGTTTTTGTAAGAGTTTGAGAAGGATGGGTGTTAGCTCTTCTCTAAATGTTTGATAGAATTCTCCTGTGAAGCTATCTGGTCCTGGACTTTTGTTTGTTGGAAGATGTTTAGTCCCAGTTTCAGTTCCATTACTTGGGATTGGTCTGTTCATATTTTCTGTTTCTTCCTGGTTCAGTCTTGAAAGGTTATACCTTTCTAAGAATTGGTCCATTGCTTCCAGGTTGTCCATTTTATGGGCATAGAGTTGCTTGTAGTAGTCTCTTATGATGCTTTGTATTTTTGCGGTGTCCGTTGTAACTTCCCCTGTTTGATTTCTAATTTTATTGATTTGAGTCCTCTCCCTCTTTTTCTTGATGAGTCTGGCTGAAGGTTTATAAATTTTGTTTATCTTCTCAAAGAACCAGATTTTACTTTTCTTGATCTTTGCTATTGTTTTCTTTGTTTCTATTTCATTTATTTCTGCCCTGATCTTTATAATTTCTTTCCTTCTACTAACTTTGGGGTTTTTTTGTTCCTCTTTCTATAGTTCCTTTAGGTGTAAGGTTAGATTGTTTATTTGAGATTTTTCTTGCTTCTTGAAGTAGGATTGTATTGCTATAAACTTTCCTCTTAGAACTGCTTTTGCTGCATCCCATAGGTTTTGGATCGTTGTGTTTTCATTGCCATTTGTCTCTAGGCATTTTAAAAAATTTCTTCTTTGATTTCTTCAGTGATCTCTTAGTTATTTAGTAACGTATTGTTTAACCTCCATGTGTTTGTGTTTTTTACATTTTTTCCCTGTAATTGATTTCTAATCTCATAGCATTGCTGTCAGAAAAGATGCTTGATATGATTTCAATTTTCTTAAATTTACTGAGGCTTGATTTGTGACCCAAGATGTGATCTGTCCTGGAGAATGTCCCGTGTGCACTTGAGAAAAAGTGTAATCTGCTGTTTTTGGAGGGGATGTCCTATAAATATCAATTAAATCTATCTGGTCTATTGTGTCTTTTTTTTTTTTTTTTTTTTTTGCGTTACGTGGGCCTCTCACTGTTGTGGCCTCTCCCGTTGCGGAGCATAGGCTCCGGACGTGCAGGCTCAGTGGCCATGGCTTACAGGCCCAGCCGCTCCGCAGCATGTGGGATCTTCCCAGAACGGGGCACGAACCCATGTCCCCTGCATCGGCAGGCGGACTCTCAACCACTGTGCCACCAGGGAAGCCCTATTGTGTCATTTAAAGCTTGTGTTTCCTCATTAATTTTCTGTCTGGATGATCTGTTTACTGGTGTAAGTGAGGAGTTAAATTCCCCTACTATTATTGTGTTACTGTCGATTTCCTCTTTTATAGCTGTTAGCAGTTGCCTTATGTATTGAGGTGCTCCTATGTTGGGTGCATATATATTCATAATTGTTATATATTATTCTTGGATTGATCCCTTGATCATTACATAGTGTCCTTCCTTGTCTCTTGTAACATTCTTTATTTTAAAGTATTTTATCTGATATGAGTATTGCTACTCCAGCTTTCTTTTGATTTCCATTTGCATGGAATATCTTTTTCCATCCCCTCACTTTCAGTCTGTATGTGTCCCTAGGTCTGAAGTGGGTCTCTTGTAGATAGCATATGTATGGGTCTTGTTTTTGTATCCATTCAGCAAGCCTGTGTCTTTTGGTTGGAGCATTTAATCCATTCACATTTAAGGTAATTATCAATATGTATGTTCCTACTACCATTTTCTTAATTTTGGGGGGTTTGTTTTTGTAGGTATTTTTCTTCTCTTGTGTTTCCCACTTAGAGAAGTTCCTTTAGCATTTGCTGTAGAGCTGGTTTGGTGGTGCTGAATTCTCTTAGCTTTTGCTTGTCTGTAAAGCTTTTGATTTCTCCGTCAAATCTGAATGAAATCCTTGTCGGGTAGAGTAATCTTGGTTCTTGGTTTTTCCCGTCCATCACTTTAAATATAGCATGCCATTCCCTTCTGGCTTATAGAGTTTCTGCTGAAATCAGCTGTTAACCTTTTGTGAGTTCCCTTGCATGTTATTTGTCCTTTTTCCCTTGTTGCTTTCAAAATTTTTTCTTTGTCTTTAATTTTTGTCAATTTGATTACTAGGTGTCTCAGCTTGTTTCTTCTTGGGTTTATTTTGCCTGGGACTCTCTGCACTTCCTGGACTTGGGTGGCTATTTCCTTTCCCATGTTAGGGAAGTTTTCAAGTATAATCTCTTCAAATATTTTCTCAGGTCCTTTCTCTCTCTTCTCCTTCTGGACCCCCTATAATGTGAATGTTGTTGTATTTAATGTTGTCCCAGAGGTCTCTTAGGCTGTCTTCATTTCTTTTCATTCTTTTTTCTTTATTCTGTTTCATGGCAGTGAATTCCACCATTCTGTCTTCCAGGTCACTTATCTGTTCTTTTGCCTCAGTTATTCTGCTATTTATTCCTTCTACTGTATTTTTCATTTCAGTTATTGTATTGTTCATCTCTGTTTGTTTGTTCTTTAATTCTTCTAGGTGTTTGTTCTTTAATTCTTCTAGGTCTTTGTTGAACATTTCTTGCATCTTCCCGATCTTTGCCTCCATTCTTTTTCCGAGGTCCTGGATCATCTTCACTATCATTATTCTGAATTCCTTTTCTGGAAGGTTTCCTATCTCCACTTCATTTAGTTGATTTTTTGGGTTTTTATCTTGTTTCTTTATCTGGTACATAGTCCTTTGCCTTTTCATTTTGTCTATCTTTCTGTGAATGTGGTTTTCGTTCCACAGGCTGCAGAATTGTAGTTCTTCTTGCTTCTGCCGTCTGCCCTCTGGTAGATGAGGCTGTCTAAGAGGCTTGTGCAAGCTTCCTCATGGCAGGGACTGGTGGTGCCTAGAGTTGGGTGTTGCTCTGGTGGGCAGAGCTCAGTAAAACTTTAATCTGCTTGTCTGCTGATGGCTAGGGCTGGGTTCCCTCACTGTTGGTTGTTTAGCCTGAGGTAACCCAGCACTGGAGACTACAGGCTCTTTGATGGGGCTAATGGCTGACTCTGGGAAGGCTCATGCCAAGGACTATTTCCCAGAACTTCTGCTGCCAGTGTCCTTGTCCTCATGGTGAGACACAGCCACCCCCTGCCTCTGCAGGAGACCCTCCAACACTAGCAGGTAGGTCTGATTCAGTCTCCTCTGGGGTCACTGCTTCTTCCCCTGGGTCCTGATGCATACTACTTTGTGTGTGCCCTCCAAGAGTAGTGTCTCTGTTTCTCCCAGTCCTTTCGAAGTCCTGCAATCAAATAGCCTTCAAAGTCTGATTCTCTGGGAATTCCTCCTCCCGTTGCTGGACCCCCAGATTGGGAAGCCTGACGTGGGGCTCAGAACCTTCACTCCAGTGGAGGGACTTCTGTGGTATAAGTGTTCTCCAGTTTGTGAGTCACCCACCTGGCAGTTAATGGGATTTGACTTTTTTGTGATTGCACCCATCCTACCATCTCACTGTGGCTTCTCCTTTGTCTTTGGGGTATCTTTTTGGTGAGTTCCAGGGTCTTCCTGTCAATGGTTGTTTAGCAGTTGGTTGTGATTCCAATGTTCTTGCAACAAGGAGTGAGCTCACCTCCTCAAAAGTGCTTTTCTAACTCAGATCACTGTACAGATTTGGTTTTGCTTTGGGCAGAATTGCTTGATAGTTGGCTTGGGTGTTCCTCACTCCGTGGATCACCTGATTGATCCACAGACCCCCTGCCTCAAGGCCCGCCTCTGAAGTGTGCCCCCTGAGCCTCCCCTCTTTGGAGGCAGCTGAAACAATTCACACTCCACACTCCCTCCCCAGTCCCCCAAAGTCACACCTTCCAAGCAAAAAACTAGCGGTCTCTACGCAACAATCCCTTCTGTGCTTGCTGGAAAGTGGATTAATTTATCTGCTAAGTAATTTTTGCAAAAGCATTAGCAGGTAATAGCAGCTTGGTGTGCAGCTCTGTAAAGTAATAGAGGCATATCACCTGATATTCTCCTTGAACCCCAAATGGTGACCCTTTGGGGAGTTTGAACTCCATGGAAGCTCAGGATGGGTGTTGGGGGAAGCAAACGCAGGGCTGTTGGTCTTTCCAGACTCATCACAGCACCAGGGAGGCATCTGCTATGTAAGCCTATGAATAAACTGCCCGATCCCATAATGGGATTACCGCTCCTTCCCCTAACCACATTTCAGGGAGAGTGTAATGGAAAGGTAGGCCTGCATAGGAAAGGAGAGCCAAAAGAATTGACTCTTAAGTGTGTCTGTATTTTGGTAATATGCTAGCAAAATATAAGTGAAAAAAAATCTGCAAGGATAAATGAGATAATAATAACCACGGATCATTTTTAGTTCCTGGGAAGAAAAACACCATATAGATTTGAGGTGTTATTATTATGCATATAATATATATAGACGTTGTATATTTATTCACAGCAAAGCTCACATATGTCATTCCCACTAATAACATTTTCTTTTCTAGCTCTGGCATAAAAGGAGATATGCCATTTTCATATGTTCTACACATACTCAGAGGAACCTGCTTAGAATATTTTTGCTGATGAAATTTTCTGGGTTGTAACATTTATCTTTTTGAAGAGCTCAATTTCTATCACCCCACGCAGAGGGTTGTGCTTTTACCTCTCATTGTGATGCCATCTACATGGGGATTTTTGTGTCAACCGCTTATCTCAGGCATTAACCAATTTCTTGTCTGTTTGTATTGTTTTTAAAGTGTCGGACATACACAGTGCTTTGCCGATGCATGCGTGGGGTCCCGGCTCCCTGCCCTGTGGCAAGCAGCATCTAATGAAAAGAGACAAGCCCAACATACTGGAAATCATACAAATTCAAGACCTGGAAAGATGCTGCTGGCTTGAGAATTGGAAAAGGCCAGTCAGGGCTTAGAGGATCTGAAGAAAGAGAGAGAAGTATTTGGAGGAAACTTAGGTGCAGGATGTAGTAATTGAGGCACACACATACAGCACACACAGTGAGTTCTTACACAAACACTAAAAGGCTGGAAAGAACCTTTAGAAGTTATCCGTCCCCTCCATGTCCCCTTGTGTTTCTCTCCCTCCTCCTGTGCATCCCTTGGTCTTGACCATCCCCAGTGGTGGGGGTGGGCCATTTAAATGCCGATCTTTGCAGAGCAAGTGTTTAATCTCCAGCTGGCTTCCTCTGCCACCCAGCATGCTTCTGGGTGGCCTGCTCCCTCTGCTGTCACTTGCAGGGTGCTCAAAGAATGCAAATTCACTAGAGTATTAGTGATAGCAAGTCATAATAGAGAAATTAAATGTGCTGCAAACAGAGGGGCACAACTTTCATTCTCAGGCTAAAAATAAACCATTTGGTGTTATGTGTAATTGCTCTCTTGGCTTTTTCACTTCATCGGCAATTCTCTTTAGAGTGGATGATTGGAAACTTCCAGTTTAATTTATACACACAGTCCTACCCAGCTTCGGGTGAGAAAACTTGCACCAACTTTCAACTTGGTTCACATGGAGCGATATGAGTATGAGTGGAAGAGAAGAAGAGAAAGAGGGGGGAATGGAGCAGGCGGGACTCAGTCGTGTGAATTTAGAAAGAAAGCAGAGTGCAACAAAGAGCAGAAATAGGGTCCAATGCAAACAGTGATTTGTGGTCTGACCTTGCACAAGTCACTTAATCTCTCTGTGCTTGTTTCTCCATCTGCTTATGCACTTTGTAAACATTAGATTACCTTTCTGGTGTGGCTCAAGAGGTAGAGTAAAGCCAACCCTGGGGTTCATCTTGGTGTCTGTGAATTAATTCTATCCAGACCAGCATCCGTTGGGGACACCTATCCACCCTCCATTAAAAAAATAAAAGAAAACAAAAAAACAACCCACTATGTGCACTTTCCTTCAAGCAGCCGCCAGGGTGGATGACTTAAGAAAGGATGGAAGGAGATCAACACCCAGCTCAAAGTACCCTCCCCACACCCCTCCCCCACCGCTGTGGAAAAGGACATCAAAGGACTTTGCTGGTATAGGGTTATGTGGCTGCCTCCCTGTAGTAGGACTTTCTCTTGTTTCTCCAGGAATTGTGCTTAAGCCATCAGTATCATCTTGTTAAATTCTCCTTATGACCATTGGCAATTAGGCCACTGGGGCTCGTACTGTACAAATGCAGACGTTGAAAGGAAATAGGACTGTATACTATGATTACAGGCTGGTAAATCTTGGGGCATATGGGATATATTAGCTTTGTACTTTGAGCATTTATCTTGTGCCAAGCCTTTTATGAATATTATTTCATCTTAATTGTAGCTTGACACTATGATCCCCATTTGACAGGTGAGAAAATTAAGGTTCAGAAAAGTTACAAAAAAATAGAAAACTTGTTCAAGATTACACACAAAGTAGAGCTGGGGTTCAAACTCCAGACAATCAACCACTGGTAGGAGTTCACCCCATGTTGACTCTCTGATTTCCCAACTGGCTGCCCAACTGCCCCTGTTTGCAATAGAAATGACACCTTCTCCACTGATGGTACAGTGATCCCTCTGTGTCCATGGGGAATTGGTTCCAGGGCATCCTTGGATTCAGAGCCCGCAGATATGGAGGGCTGACTGGATAACTCTTTGGTTTTCTTGAAGAATTCGGGGCAACTATTTTCCTAGCACTGGACTGGAATACATTCAGAAGGCCCCTACCAGGGATACCCCCTTAAGAGGTTTCCCCACAACTAACAAGTCAGTACCCCTGGGAGGAGCCCATCTTGCTTCAATCTCTTCTGTGTTAGGCGATTAGGCCACTCAAGTGGGGATTCTTTAACTGAGTAGAGTGGTCTTCATCTTCTCCTTAAAACTTTTAATCCTGGTGATCTGGTACCTCAACCTCAGCCCACAATTTCTCTAAGCTTTCTGTGGCCCCATCGGCTCCTGTTGTACATGGGTCTGTTGGTTGGACTTGGCAGCCGGAGTCCTGAGGTTGGTATTCAGTTTCGCCCCACATACCACCCTCAATGCCAGGCTAAAATAACAGCACAGCTTAGCTACTGTCTGCTTACTCTGAGCCACAAGCCCCGGATCTGAGACGTGGATTTTAAAGGACCTCAGGGAGTCCCTCTGTTATGCTTTGTGGCTGGTCGGTTCCTTTGAAAACCCTCCCAGCTGCTGTGGGTAGCTGCATTTTCCCTTTACTTCAGAGCCAAGTTAATGAGGCATGCTAATTTTGGAAGATGCATAACCATGGACAAATCTACTTCAAATCTCCATGAATAGGATTCTGGTGAGATTCTAGAGAAAAGGTTAAGGCCTTTGATACCTCCAGGAAGTAGCTCCTGCGTCATGTTCCTCAGAAAGGCCAGTGACAAGTGGTAACACTAGCCAAGTAGGAGAAGGGGCAGAGGGAGGAGAGGCCAGCACTGGCCACAGGGACCTGTCTGTGCATGTGTGCTAAGTTCTGGTAGAGTCTCCACGAAGTCTTTCCCTCAGCCTCCTCACAGCAGCCGCAGGACAGACAGAGATCTAGGACTCCTTCTGTAGGTCTCTGGGCTGATCCTTGGCCCCCCTCTCCAGCTGCAAGGTCAGTTGCTGAGACGCGCCCCGGGGCTGTGCTCATTGAAGGAGCTCTGTCCAGAGAAGGTGATGGGCAGAGGGAAGCGCTGGACTTACTCAAAACTCTGAGCAGTAATTTGTCCCTACTGCCTCCACAGCCTCCTTCTTCTTCCCCTCTAGTCATGATGATGAATGTTTACTGAACACTTACTCAGTGCTTGGCACTGTGCTAAGAACTTTACATGACATATAACTTCATTCCCACAACGCTATATGAGGAATTGGGAGGGAGGTTTAGAGAGGTTAAGAAGCTCACCTGAATTCCAATGCTAGTAAATAAGAGAAGCCGGATTTGAACTGAGAACTCTTCCTCCAAAGGCAGTTATACTGCTTTTCTCTGACCTCCCTCTTTTCTCCAGGTGCCTAATGTCCTCAATTCTCTTTTTCTAGCCCTTTGGGTCTCATTTCACTACTCTTTCTAGGGGCATATATTAGACCACATCTTATCCTTCTATTAATCCATGCTTACATTCTGTATTTATTCACCCCAAGGATGCTTCTTTCTGATAGAATAAACTAATTTCTGCTAAAGTGTTAAGGACTACCAAGGAGTAATATATTATCTTAAACTGAAAACCCTCTGCATTGTCACAGAGGACTATGATGCCTAAATACCAAGGAGAGAGAAATTTGCAAATCTCAGGCTTTACGTCTGGACCAGTGAGAGAGAAAATTTGAGGTTAGGGAAAGGGGAAGGAGGCATTCATTCTTGCACCCTTTGAATCACATTATCTTACTAGCTTGACACATAGTAAATGTTCAATAAATGTTTACTGAAAAATAACTGCATGAATGAATGAGTGAACAAACGAATGAATGAATATTAAAATATTAAAATATCTAGACAAGATTTAAGTATGTGGTAATACTATGTCTGGACAGTAGAGGCCGCTGTTAACATTTTCCAACATCTGTGCTGGCACTAATCATTGAAAGGAAAGCCTGGGGCATGGAAAATTCTGTTATCCTAAAGGTTTATTGATTCTGGGGATAAAAATCTGAGAAGAATTTTTCAATGTGATCCCTTCCTTCATTAAGCCCTTCATCAGGGGTACAAACAAGGAATTCAGGTACAAACAAGGGATTGTTCTGTTTCTTGGAGAGAAGGTAAGACCCTTCCCCACCTCCAGGATGACCAATGCCATGGGGGTGTCCACCTGAGACACAGCCCCACTAGGATGATCAGAGCAAACACCTACCTTATCAGACTTTGCTCTTGTGGGTGGCTCTGGGGAAGAGGATGATGGTCGGGGGATGGACCATTGGCTAAACGCTGGTTTCTGCTTTTTGGTGTATCTTTCTGACTGGAGCACTACCAGAAGGCAATTTTCCAGATAACGCCCTAATTCAAACCTTCACTCTGGAAACCCAGATAGGAGCCTGAGACTCTAGGTGGACCCAGAACTTTTCTCTAGGAACAGGCATAGTCTTCTGCACAGAAAGCCTTGTCCCAATGTGTTGTGTTGGGAATGGTGGTTGGCGTTCCTCTGTACCAGAGCTATTTGAATAATGCCCAGGGGTTACATCCTCCGTGAGGCCTCCCTGATATGCTCTGCCCCCCATGCACAGCGCTGCCCCAGATGTCATCACATTATGTACCAACATCCAATGATCAGTTCACTGTCATTTTCTGGGTATGTCCCTGTGAATTCTTCAAAGGCAGAGACAGTTTTCTTTTCTTTCATCTTTAGATTCTAAAAGAATGAAGTCCACTAGGCTGCATGTGCTGATGCAGATCAGCTACTAGGATGACCAAATTAGCCAGACCTACTGTTGTGTTATTTATGTCACATGGATACAGGAAGGGGGAGGAAATGGAAACAGCTCTTCCCGACTTTGCCTTTGTGGCCCTAACTATGATAACTGCAAGGGATAAAACTTTTCTTGCTGAACAGAATGAACCAGAGTTAATTTTATCCGTGTTTATTTTCAGTTCTGCACGCGCAACAGGAGACCCTTAATGACCATCCAACTTGTGTCTTATTAAATTTAAAAAGATGAAATGAATTGCATGAACCATAAGCTTATATGCTACCATAGGCTAATGAGGAAAACACTGATTAAAGTTTACTCAGTGAAGAACAGTAACACTCTGTACCCCGAGCACATCAAAATAAATGTACACCGAGAGGATACACTAGAAGGGAAATATCTAGCCCGGTGCTTTACATGAATGAATTAACCAGCTAGGAACAATGCAATAAACGAAGAAGTTAAGATCCTTCTGTTCTCTTCATGATTGATTATAGGAGCCAAATCCACTGAAACTTCTCTAGGATTCTGTAAAATGGGAAGCTAGCATCAACAGCTGAAATTCAACCCTGCCACTTTCCCTGGGCCATGTTGGTGCCCTAAAACAAGATCTCACCGGATGGAGACCTCACCTAATGGTCTCCCATGGGGAAGCCTACAGTTCTGTTTTGAAGATCAAAATCTGTCTTGTTTCAACTGGGAGGAAAGGTTGATCAGTCATTCCAAAGTGAATTAGAGGTTGCCTGCAACTCAACTCACTGGGGGCTCATTTCGAGTCAGCTCCCCAAGCATTTATTCAACACTTTGAGTAAGTAAAGAGCCATGCCAGGCACCAGTGGTAAACATGAATGAACAGGCTACCTCCCCTGCCTTATGGTCTACTGGGGGAGGCAGACAAGTCGAGAGATGATTAAAACATTGGGTGTGGTAACTGCCCTGAGAGAATTGCAGTGTGAGCCTAGCGGAGGGGACACCTGGTCACACTGCTTGGAGAGGGACGTTAGAGGGAGAGGGCTCTTTAAGAGGAGGTGGAACCTGGGCTGAGTCTTGGGATGAGTTCAATGTGTAGGCCGAGCACTGTAAGGATGGGATTGGTACAGGTACAGGGAATAAACCCCAGTAAAAGGAGGCTTATCTGTAAAAGAATGAAGGCCCATTCATGCACCTTCAAGTACTTCAGTGTGGTTAGAACACAGTGGGAAGAAGGGAGAATGGATAAAGTGGATGGAGGGTAAACACAGCTCAGATGGAGGAAGGCCTGGATGCTAGGAGTTTGGATTTGATCCTGAAGGGAATAGTGAGCCACTGGAGGGTTTCATGACATACAGCAAAGGAGGCTGCTATTGGATTTGATCCTCTGTACTCAGGTTAGAGATGAGTTGTCAGAATGTTGGAGTTTGAAGGAGACACGACCAAACCCCAGAGGCAGCTGGATGCAAGGGGCTGGAAACCAGGAGATTGGGCCTCCATTTCAGGCTCTGTCACTGAACTCCTCTGAAGCCGGAGGCTCTTGGTGGCCAGCCTCCAGGCCTGCAATTACCCTGCCTGGTCTACACGGCTGTCAGGGCTCTCTTCTGCAGGCTCCCACGGCCCCTGTACCATCGTAACTCTCATCCCACGGGGCTGCCCTTGCCAGGTCACTTGTCCACATGCCCCCACGGACTGTGAGCTCCTTAAGGGCAACGACCTTGATTGTTCTGTTCAACATGGTGTCCCAGGTGCCTAGCATGAAGCAAGGCACATAGAAGATGCTCAACAAGTACTTGTTCAATGTCCAAATGAGTGAATGAATGCACAGATGGATGGATGAAAGGTCACAAACTCTCTGAGCCTTTATTTACTGTATATACTTATCAGTAAAAAGAAAACCATCTCGAGGGAATTCCCTGGTGGCCTGGAGGTTAAGACTCCCCGCTTTCACTGCAGAGGGCCTGGGTTCAATCCTGGTTGGGGAGCTAAGATCCCTCAAGCTGTGTGGCCCGGCCAAAAAAAAAAAAAAAGAAAACCATCTCTGTGCTCCTTTCTAATTATGAAACTCTTCCTTCTAACCATCTCTAATCTCTGAATGCATTGCTTTCCCTCTCTCCCACATCATTCTACCTTCTTCTTCTCTGCTTCCTAGACGCCCACTCTTGCCAGTTTCCCTTCTAGGATTCCTGCCTCGAGGTGCGCATTGTGTTCTTACGTTCCGTGCTCAGGTGTGGTGCTCCAGTTCTTCACTTGACCTTGACTTCTCTATTTGATCCATCCCCTCCCCTCTCCTCTCCACTCTCTCCCTTTGCAGCTCACGTTCCCCTTGCCCACGTCTTGCTTCCTGGCTCTCCTAGTTTTCTCTCTCTCTCTCTGACTCTTCCCGCATTTCTCCCCATGGAGTCCTCCTTCCCTTCCCCAATTGTTCTTGTCCTCATAAAATTTCTACTAACCTAATTTCCTGTTTGGTTTTTGCTTCTGGCACTTGGTTCTAACTGACCTCCAGACTCTTTTCTCCATTTATTCTGAATAGAACAAATTGGTGATGATAATGGCACAGATGCTATTTCAGCAAAGAAAGGAATAAAGAAGGAGAGGATGTCTTTGAAGGGACTGGCAGGTCGGCTGTGGAAGGAAGGAGGGACAGCACTGAGTTCATCACGGAGAATACCCTGTCCTTTAATGGAGCTTCAGAGAATTTGCGAACATATGATGAGCATCTGGAACTGTTCCTTCCAGAAAATAATATATCAGAAGGCAGAAAAATAATTATGTTTCCCTCAATGATCCCAGCAAAGATGTTTGTTCTCCTAAAGGACCTCAAGGCACTCATAAAACTAGGAAAACTGAGTTAAGTGTTTTTTATTAAACCATTAAGAGATTTTATTCATCCAAGATAAATGTCTTCACTGAAGGATACAGAGTTTGATAGTATAGAAAATACACAGATGAAAACTTGTCTGAATAAATTGGACTGATGCATTTGGCATTTAGGGCTCCGAGTGACTGATTCCCTTCTTCAGCCCCAACCTGCCAACCAAAGAAATATTCTCTAATGCTGGACTCACTGAGTCCAAGGTTGGGGGGGGGGGTGTGGGAAGCAGGCATGAGAGATCTTGACAGCACTGGAAGTCTCCCAAACCGTAAATGGCTTTGCGGACTAAGGCGGAGGTAGCAAGGAATCCATTTTCTTTCCTCCATAGCCAAGGACTCCCAGATCCCTGTGGTCTCATCCACTTCGCCAGCCTCAGGGAGGCTGAGTGACAGACCAAGGAGACCAGAACCTTGGCAATGAGGAAGGGCAGGCAGAAATGCAAAACTCACATCCAATTTCAGGGCACTCAAATCTCTGGTCTGCCATGAAATACACGAGGGTGTAGACTCAGAGAAGACATATTTAAAGATACTTATACCCAGCTTTCCTGTCACAGCTGCCAGATCCTTTGTAATCCTAGAATAGATCCTTCTGGGGACATCACAACTCTTCCCTTAGCTCTTTTCCCACTTTTCCAAAATGGAAAAAGTACTGGCTCTCAGAATCTTCTGTGCCAAGGGATTTAGTATAATAATGTTTATTTATAAAGAATAAAACTGAGCCAGGGGCTTCCCTGGTGGCGCAGTGGTTGAGAGTCCGCCTGCCGATGCAGGGGACACGGGTTCGTGCCCCGGTCCGGGAAGATCCCACATGCCGCGGAGCGGCTGGGCCCATGGGCCATGGCCTCTGAGCCTGCATGTCCGGAGCCTGTGCTCTGCAACGGGAGAGACCACAACGGTGAGAGGCCCGCGTACCGCAAAAAAAAAAAAAAAAAAAAAAAAATACTGAGCCAGGCACTGTGAGCTTGCAATGACTCAGACTTAATAATATTAATAGCTAACGTTTATTGGGTATTTACCATGTGCCAGACACCATGACAAGCATTTCACATACAATTTCTTATTTTGTCCTCACAATGGCTCTAGAAGTACCATGCTGTCATTCCCACCCTTCTGATGAGTTATCCAGGTTTCATA
>NW_021703774.1:52590821-52633656 GCF_005190385.1 Monodon monoceros | reverse complement strand
ACCATGCTGTCATTCCCACCCTTCTGATGAGTTATCCAGGTTTCATAAGGCGACTTAACCTACCCAAGGTCACTCGAAGGCACACCCATTTGAAGATCTTCCCAGCATCCTTTTCCTTGTGGAAGTGACTAGCTTCCTCCTGGGAACTGCTCTTTCTCTTGCCCTCCATCCTACCCATGTGGCTACTGAGGGAGCTGCCATGGTTTCTTGTGACTCTCCCCTCTGCCGATCATACCCTCCCCAAGGCATTTTCAAATCTGGGAAGAGCAAGCACGATCAGTCTGAAGTTCTAATGTGTGATGGTATCCACACTTCCTGGCACAGGACCTGGGGGAGCAAGCAGAGAGTCGCTGCTAGGAGAGAGTTGGGAATGACGTGCATGCTCCCAGAGCACACTGACAGCCTTTAAGTCCTTGGCATCAATTGCTCCCGAGGCCCAATTCCTGTTCTTGGATTCCACCGGCCACCCCAGGGTGCTTATAATAAAGACTCTCCTTTGCTTTAGCTACTTCATATTGGTCTCAGGAAAGCAGTGCAGTGTAGTGGACACATGCGTGGGCTTTGGAGTCGGACAGCCTAAGCATAACCCCCAATCCATTAATTTCTGGTTGTGTGATCTCGAGAAAGTTGCTCACTGCCTCGTGCCTCAACTTCATCTGAAAAATGGGGATAATAATAGTACCTACTGCTGAAGGTTTTCTGATGATTATAATGCAGATAAAGTACTTAGCACTGAGCCTGGCATGGGGTGATCTTCAAAAAAACAAAATAGTGATCTTTATTTTAAATATAAATTTTAATTGTGACTTTAGTTATGATCATTAACATTATTTCTCCTGATCATTGTAGAATCACAGGTTCTAGTTAAGGTTTTCTGATGGCACTTGGGATTTCGAGCTGACCAGCCAAATTTCCACAAATTTCCAGAAATGCTCCTTGTGGAAAGGGTGGAGTTGGGCGTGTGGACGGCTGTAAATAGTCCCATGAGGGCCTTGTGTGAGGGCATTTAGCTGGTGCTTTTCTGCAGCCCTGGGGGCGGTTCCAAAGAGAAGAGCTAATAATACCTTCAGGAGACTTCTGTGCACAGGCCACCATTCTGTGCACACTGTGAGGTGGGGGTGAGGAAAGCAGAGAGTCAGATTGATTTTTAAAAGGCTGAACCTCCAGGCTGTTTTAAGAAGCAGCCAGCAAATGAGAGATCTATAAACTCTGGGAACATGCAGTGCATCTCTGTGAGTGGTGCTGGGAGATGGATTAGGCATTGAGGAGTACTTTGCAGAACAAAGAAGTATTCATATGATGTCAGAATTTGAAAATTCCCAGAAGAGTTTCTTATGGGCAAAGTTGGGTGGGGAGAGAAGGGTGGAGAATGAAATTAAATTTCTTAAATGGATCACCGCTGAGGATTAAATGCTGGTTGGAAGAAAGTGCTAGAAGCCAGATGTGATTTGGGAATGCAGTGAGGGGCAGTGGAGGGCAAGAGATTCAATACAATCCTGTCTGGTTTTTCTGCTGGACTGGGAAATTGGTTTAAGGGGAGCTGGGCAGGGTATCCTCAGAGACCCTGGAAAGTTGGGCAGATTTGTTACTGGGTCCAGCTTCAAATGCTTCCCAGGCAACTCTCTCCAAGAGAGTCACTTGGGTGAGAGCACTGATTATTGATCCCCAGCTGCCACCAAAGCTTTAGCACGGTCCAGTGCACATGCCACTCAAGGAAACTCCCAGAATTCTCCTGCTATCACAAAAAGCTGGCAGATTACACGAGGGATGGGAAATGAGAAGGAAATGTTATTTGCTGGCCCCAGAAGAGTGGATGGGGCAAGGTTTGTGGGGTGGGTGGAGAGGGAAGGGTGCCTGCTCTCTAAGGAAAGGCCAAAAAGGATGGAAATCTGGGGGTAAAGGCATAGGAATCTGAGCACAAAAGAATGTTGAGAGTTGATGGGATTTGAACCTGCAAGTGAATTTAAAGTCTACCAGGAATCGTAAGATAAAAGTCACCCAATGTAGTACTGAACGTATTACAGCCCTAGAACTTCAACTCCCTGAGGACCTTATTCATTTATTTGTTGGCATCTTCACACACATTTTATTTATTTATTTATTTTTTCATTGACTATATTCCCTGTGCTGTACATTACATCCCGGTAACTTATTTATTTTATAACTGGAAGTTTGTATCTCTTAATCCCCTTCACCTACTTCACTCAATCCCCTATCCCCCTTCCCCTCTGGCAAACACCCATTTGTCAGGAATGAGACTTTACATATGTGAATTTTCTATGCAATTATATTATTCCTTTGAGTACTGATCCTTTTTTTAATGTTATTCACACACATTTTAGATTCCTGTCAACACTATGAGGGTGAAGGGAGGTGATAGGATTATCCTGAATATATGGACAAGTGGAGCCATCCCAGAAAAGTTGAGTGACCCAGGGTTACCCAAGATAAGCCAGAAACAGCCCAGACTCTCTTGAATTCCAACCCAAAGTCCTTCCCTTCCACCTTCCTCACAAAGGCCAGGTCCACTTCTGAGTAATTCATGTGGTTCCCAGGGACTCTGCCATCCCACACAAAGGATGCCTGTTGCACCCCACAGGTGGAGGTCAGATGGGGTCATAGCTGCCATCCTTGCTGGGGAAAAGCTGGGGATTTCTATTCTCCTTCAGAGTTTGTGCAGAATGTGCTTGTCCCAACTTCACGTAAATCATGGTTGCTGAGCCAAGCTGAAGTGTTGGCATTTGTTTAGGAGGGGCTAAGATGGGAGTAGAGATGGTGCCTTCTTGGGGAGACCATGTAACCTCATTCCCTGCCCTGTAGTTGCATCATCCTGGGAGACCCGGATGCATGGAAGCTCAGGGTTACTTGTTAATTATTTGATGTTGTGAACATTCATAAAGGACCGCTGATCATGGACTAAGTGGCCGCTGTGCTTGACTATGTTTAGTTTTTAATAACACTTACCATTCAGAGTCTGATCATTTTATTTGTCTAAGAACTTTACATCTATCATCACTTGTATTTTTCAAAAAGTTGAAATCATACATATATTCATATATATATATATACATTTCTAACTTCAACCAAAAGAACTATACATTTTCAATCCTCAATATGAGTTTCTTATAAACATAATACATTCAAATATTAATTTATTTCCTATTCTTTTCATGATATCATTCTAGAATTTCATCTCCTGACTCTGCACCTACTTACCAGTGAGGGAGACTGAACTATGATCATTTACTCCTTTTCACAAATGAGAAAGCAGAACCCCAGAGTGGTAAAGTAATTGCTTCAGGATCATACAGGTTAGTGGACCTACCCAGACCTCTTGAGTTTAAATAATACACTTTCTACCATGGCGTAAACATAGATGTAATTCTGTCTAAATGTCCAGGTCCAGATTTTAAACCATAAACTTTTTGATAGTTGGTTCCATGAATTATTTAAAAGTTGCATAAAGGAAGGTCACTCATTGTGGGCCAAGGGACATTGTTGGCAATCAGATGAGGGGCGTGAATTCAGGCCTCCCAGTAACCATCTTCGGAACCAAGTTGGTTTTCTTGCTCAATGGACAGATTTCATCAAATCGGGGGTGGGGTGTAGGGAGAGCATTATTTGAGGGGTTTTTCTCTGTGGAGAGAGCCCAAGTTTCTTTTATCTGTTGCTTTTGAATATTGCATGTGCTGCTGTCATTTACCAAGAGTCATTTGATGATCAGATTGCACGTCTTCCTTGTTTAGAGAGTTCCGCAGATGGATCGGCAGTTGCTCCCATACAGCTGTGCAAATCTGGCGTGCAGGTGTGTTTTCTGATAGGCGACTTGCTTATAAAATGATTTCTTCTGGGAACAAAAACAAGAAATTGCCTAAGGCCTTAGACAAAACTGTCCATGAGCTGGGGCACTGATTTGTTTCTAACAGCGGTTTTCTGAGGAGGACCGTTTGGTCAAGATGATGAGATACACGTGCTGAAACACTGAGGGTGGTCACAGAATTTCCATCCCCAAAGGCAGGCGTGTGCCAAGGCCTGAGCTGCTTTCTGGGGCTTAAGACGGTCTGGGGGGTGAGTGCTTTAGTCCGACTGCTCCCATGAAGATTTATGGATAAAATAACATGACTGATTGGAATTTCTTAAAAAAAAAAAATCCCATGTGGGTGTGGGGATGTTTGGGGAGTGAGGGTTATGGATGGAACAACAGAGGTGGAGAGTTGGTGGTTTTTATAGCTGAGTGATTGGTACATAGGGCTCTTTATTTTGACAACTCTCTTTATTTTTATGAATTTAAAAAATTTTCTATAATAAAAAGTTAAAAAACAAAATCTGTTCCTACATATGGGCCCTCAGAAGTTCAATTCATATCATGAGGCTTTTTATAAATTCCAGGGAGTGGATGCCTGTTGGAGTGCTGGAATGGACACAGGCAGTGTTAGGAGCGGGAGATGGATGGACGGTCACTCACAGAGCAAGGGGGACGGGAGCATAAGAGAGAGGCTGAGACGGGGAAGAAAAGGGCAAGGGAGGGGGAGAGAGAGAGGGGAAGAATGGACGTGGCATACTTCCCGGGTGACGTGTTATTCTCCACTGCTCCCCTCCCCCCATCTGAAAGCAGGAGCCTCATTCTCATCACCGTAGCTGGCCCCCGCTTCCCCAGACACTTGCCAATCTCTCCAAGGAAGGGAGCTGGGAGTTCCACAGAGCCTATAAATATGACCAGAAAAGGGGCTGGTAGAAATCAAATATCTACTAAAGCCACATTCTGTCAGAGACCAACCCTAATCTCTAAGGTGTAACCCCAGGAAGGGAGAAAGGTGAAAGGGAACAGAGAGGTGACAGAGTAAACACAAAACCAAGGCCGTGTTAGAAGTGTTCCTCTTCTAACGCTTATCTGGCCTGGCCATCGACCTGCTTATGCAACAGGCAGGTGCCAGGAAGACATGAGCCTGTGTGACTCTGGCGTCAGAAGGAGCCTGGCCCCTCTCTGGCTGATACCCCGCTGGGAGCAGCTGGCCCCACTCTCACCCACCAGGCAAAGACCATGGCTGGCTTTCACAAGCTTAATGGAAGAAGTGATGGCTACCTTTCCAGCCAGGGCAGCCCCCTCTGGACCCTTCCAAAACCACCTGAACTAAGCATGTGAATGACCCTTTTCCCCTTGTCAGCTCCCAGTTGGGTTCCAGGGTTAGCCTCCCTCCTTCCTTACTGGAGAAGACATGCTTGGGGTTCAGACCCTGGTGCCAAACCATGGGGGCCGGGGCAGCCAGTGCCTGGCAGGAGGTGAGAGCATTTGCTGTCCTCCAGGGGTTCCATATGGCTGCGTGGCCACAAATAGCTACACCAGCTTGAAGGAGACGCCCACTCCTCTGAAACCTGCTCCACACACTTGAGTCAGATACACACTGTTCCCTCCCTCCATCCTGACAGGATGAGATTCAGCACAGCCCAGGGGACATACAGCCTCTCTTCTAGGAGGCTTGCCTGCTAATCTCAGTATTTCTTGGTCACCAGCAGATCTCCCTGCCTCTCCCTCCCTCCTTCCTCTGGGTCTGGGCCTCCTCCTCCTAATTCCTTCTCCTCCACCCACCACCCGCCTCCCTCTGCCCCTCCCTCCAGCCCGCCCTCTCCTCCCTCCACACAGCTGGGCTCTCCAGGGATACAGCTGTTTGGACTGCAGTTCTATGGGCACAGGTGGCACTGGCAGATGCAAGTTCTTTCCATTCATGTGGGCAAACAGTAAACTTTATATTAAAATATTTATCACCAGGGTCTCTGCCTGAATGTTAGTTGGGGTGGGAGCTAATTCCTTGTCCCCGGTGAGCCCAACAGTGTGACTAGAACTGCAGCATCAGGGTAGTCAGGAAAGGGCAGCCTCAGTGGAAAAGCATGGGTTTTGCATTTGCTTTGGGGGAGGAGAGACGGTGGAGCTTTCTGGCCAGACAGACAGCCTGTGGGCCTGGGGAGGACGGTTTTGATAGGCGTCACTGCCGCTGAGCACCGGCTGACTGGCTGGGATGCCTGGGCAGACCTGCAGAACAAGCAGGTATCTGATACTGGGCTCCTGGAACCTGTTTATCACCTTTGTATTTATCTGTCTGGCTGTGTACTGAATGCTAAAAAGTCCCGGGAACCTTTAAACACCCACTGGTGATCCATTTGCTCTCTGGTGTTAAGGATTATATGCCGTGGATCTGCTCCACCTTTGCCATTGAAACCAATGTATCCTAATGGGTCTGGAAAAAGTGCCTCAGTGATATCAGACAGAGGGAAACCTAGCTTCTTTCTAAAGGACAGATTATTGCAGGTCCAGGCACACTGTTCCCAGTGTCTAAACATTTCAGCAAGTTCTTGCCTGTAATGTATCTAAATCCCTCCTCCTTCGGAGGAGTTGAAAACTGGTGGGACATGGTGCTCCAGGTGCAATCTCTTCCTGGCTTTGACACTCTTAGGTCACGTTCACTCCTGCAGGCATGGCTACATGCATCCTTCCTTCCTTTCTCACCCTTGCACATGTTCATTTATTCAGTGTGTGTTTGTGGATTGCCTGCTCAGTGACACACACTGGACCAGGCCTGGGGAAGATAAGTCGTGCAGAGAGAGACAAATACATCACATACTGTGCTAATTAGTCAGGTTAAAGAGCTATCAGATCCCACAGGAGGAAGTGACAACATCACCTAGAACAGATGACATTCTAAGTGATATTTGAGTAGAAATAAAATTTCATAAGATGAAATACTTATCCAGCACTTACTGAATACAAAGTACTCTTTGGAACACTTTCCAGACATTAATGTAATTTTTGTGCATGGCCACTCTATTTGGTTAGTACTATTATTATCCCCATTTTATAAAGGGAAGAACTGAGGCACAGGATAAATGACTTGGCTAAGAATCACACTGGTAAGTGTGAGCTTGGATTTGAGGGCAGGCAGGCTGGCTTTTAACCATTTTACCATGTACCTCTGGATTAACGCAAGATATTTGGGGAACCCGTGAATGACTCAGTATAGCTGGAGTCTATCAATTATGTGTAAGAGGAGTGGTTGTCAAGCTGGAGACGGAGTTGGGCCAGACTGTAAAGGGCCTCACATGTTGAGATCTCATCCTATAGAAAATGGGGAGCCAATGGAAACTATTTTCTATCAAATAACCCTAGTCCCTCCAGACTCAGCATAGTTCTTACTTGTCAACTCTCAGTGGCTCTTGGCTGAATCCTTTGCACACTTTCCACACTCCTCACTGGGGAAGCCCTCTATGATGCATGGCTCTAGACAGTCCTGATCACCCGAGGGTCTACTCTTTTTGATGCACCCAAGAATGGCACTTATCCCTGTAGCAGTCAGCTTGAGCTGCCAGAACCGAATATCACAGACTGGGTGGCTTAAATGACAGAAGTTTACTTTCTCCCAGCTCTGGAGACTGAAAGTTCAACATCAAGGTGCCAGCCTGGTTGCTTTCGGAGAGACCTCTCCCTTTGGGTTGTAGATGGCCACCTTCTCGATGTGTGCTCACATGACTCCCTCTTGGTGTGAGCAGGGGAGGGAGAGTGGTACACACAAGCTCTTTATTGTCTCCTCTCATAAGGGCACTAATCTTCTCATGAGGACCCTCATGACCTCATCTAACACATATAATCTCCCAAAGGCCCCATCTCCTAATGCCATCACATTGGGGGTTGGGGCTTCAACATATGAATTTTGGGGGGCCACATTCAGTGCATAACATCCATGGAGGACCCAGACCCATTACCTGCCTCATCCAGTTGAGGAAAAGCACTAAGTTGCTGAAGCAAAGGCTAGCAAACTCCTGAATGGCCTGCAATTTCCCTGCTTATCAACTGCCCTCCCCCTTCTTCTTCCTCTTCTGCTCCCCCTCCCTCCCTCTCCTTCTCCCCCCCCCCCTTCTCTCTCTCTCTCTCTCTCTCTCTCTCTCTCTCCCTCTCCCCCCCCCTCCCTCTCTCACACACATATAAAGACGTTTGATTTTCAGTTAAGCAATCATATAAGCAAATGTCCTCTCATCATTCTCTATGCAGGTCAAGGTAATCTCCTCAGTTAGTTCTTCTGAACCCCCTTTCCGTTTAACCCCCTCAGCACCCACAAATGTTACTAAAGGTTTGTTGTCTGCCTCCCTGGCTGGACTATGAACTCCTCAAGTGCAAGGATCCTATCATATTCATATTTTTAGTGGTAGTGCCTGCACAGCACCTGGCTCATCATAAGTGCTGTTTGGATATTTATTGAGTGAATGAGTGAAGGTATGCTTAGGCCACAAAGATGTGAAAGATGATCCCTGCTATCCAGGAGCTTAGACTCATTGGAAGTGGAATTGGGAACACAATACTTCTGAGTCACTAAGGAGGATGCTCCCCAACACTGATTCAGGACCAAGCACTGGGGACCCCAGCCTGCTACCATCCCCATGACACATTCCATGACCACTATACGCTGGCTAACTGAACTCATATATAGCGACCGTGTGATCATCACGACAGCATAGGTGCCATTATGCCTACTGTGACTCAGGACAAACATCGGGCATTTTACATAGGTAGTCATGTTAATCCTCACCCACCCAAACTGTGTCTTTTTAAAACTCATTCAGGAAAAAGAGCAGAATTAAGAAATCTTGCTAAAGTCCCTGAATATTACTTTGTGTCACTTCCCCAGATCCTGTCACTGTGCCACAGAGAGACACTGGATTATACTTCGGTAGGGAGTATGCTGGCTGATTGATTCCTGTGGCTGGTGTCTAACATCCTACCCTCCTGAAGGCATTTTGGAATTGATTTTAGGAAGTCTTCGTTGTTTTTCTACATAGAGAAGCTTACCTTCTTGTACATCTTCCTCTTACTAAAATAGAAAGGCTCATCATTCTTATTTTGTGAGTATCTGACTCTCATGGATTCTTGTGTCTCTGTGCTATTTGTTTTGGTTTTGGCCGTGCCACACGGCATGTGGGATCTTAGTTCCCCGACCAGGGATGGAACCCGTGCCCCCTGCAGTGGAAGTGCCGAATCTTAACCACGGGACTGGCAGGGAAGTCCCTCTCTGTGCTATTTTAATACTCCGGGCTATATGTCACTGAGTCTGCTGAAGCCAGATCCATCTCACTTATTTAAAGACCTTTCGCCAGGTATTCCCTCACTTCTCCTTGTTTTCCAACCCTGCCAATCTGTGTGGATGTACTACATATGTCTCTCTAATAACCTGGGTGGGAGCTCAGCACACACATGGCTCCTTATTCTGTGAAATAAGTAAAAATTAAAGTGCTGGCTGGCACACACTCTTCTTGGTGACTCGGGGCTGCCGTATGCAGGAGCTTCCCTGGCACTGTTTACCGACGTCTTTCATTTTCTGTCTTGCTGGGATCTGGGAATACTTTAAACACTCAGCTCGAGGTAGCACTTAGCATTTATTAACTACCAGTTCTGTGCCAGGCACCCGGCAAACACGTCCACATGCACAGTTTCAGCAAATTTCACCACCTGTGAGATGATTTCGTGAGGCCGTAAAAGCAGTCTCATTTTACCAACAAGAAACTGAGACTCAGAGTTGAAATGAAGGGGCTCAAGGTCTCCTAACTAGTCAAAGGAGGAACAGAGGTTTTAACCCAGCCTTTTAATTTTATTCACATCTGCACAGGGCTAAATGTGTTCTAGGTGCCATTCTAAACATCTTACAAATGTTAATGCGTTTAATCCTTACAGCGACCCTTCGGGTAGTTACTATCTGACATTAAAGTGTGAGGAAACTAAGGCACAGAGGGGCTAAGTAACGTGCCTGCATTTATCCGGGTGGTAAACGGTGCAGCCACAGCCTCTGCTGCCTCTTAGAGTTCCTGGACTTTGGGTCATGCTTGCTCAGGCTCAGGGTTTTATTTATTTATTTAAAAAAATTTCTTTTCAACTTCTTATTTTATATTGGAGCATAGCCAATTAACAATGTTGTGATAGTTTCAGGTGCACAGCAAAGCGACTCAGCAATACAATTACAGGTACCCATTCTCCCCCAGACTCCCCTCCCATCCAGACTGCCACATGACATCGAGGCTCAGGGTTTTAGAGGGGAAACTCCAATAGAACAAAGTCCACCAGAAGGACCTCCCTTTCCTAAACTTCTTAATTGTGACCCTAATTACACAGCTGCCTAGACTTCTCTCCTTTTCCTCCTTGGTTCCCTTCAAGAGACCTTCAGGGGGAAAAAACGTGCTTAAAATCTAATTTTCAGGCCGCACGCTTGACAGCCAACCCGTACTCGCCTCTCCCTCCGCCTTGCCTCGGTTTCAGGCCTGTGGGAACGGAAGGTACTAACTTCCGGGAACCATGGGCTCCTCCGCTTGCCTGGTCACCCTCTCCCTCACCATCAATTTCAGCAAATGTCATTAATTTGAAAGGCAAGGGACCAGGAAGAATGGATTTTGAATTAACTAGTTCACATCATCTGATGTCTTTACTGGAGCATGACAGGGTATCCAGTGAGCTGGGGAACAACTGCTTCCAATTGTTCATTCTCTTGGATAAACCGTATCTGCTTAACAAGGTTTTGCTATAAAGGGCGATCAAATAGGCATTTGTGTTTCACAGAGTTCTGAGCCTGAATCCTGATGCCTGCCTTGGGCAGCTGATAATGTGTGTGTGTGTGTGTGTGTGTGTGTGTGTGTGTGTGCGTGCGTGCGCGCATGCACGCGCGTGTGCGGGGGTGTCTTACGGAGGAACAGACTTCCACTTTATGTAAGAATACGTGCTCCTGGGGCTCACTCGTGTTCTCTGTCCTAGTCCCTCCTCACTACCATTAGCTCATCCCTCTGAGTCTTCAGTGCACCAAAAACATGTGCACCCACCTCCACACATACAACTCTGTGAGAACAGCTGCCTTGCTGCGGGCTACGCTTCCCATCACCCTCATTCGTGACAAGTTCTCGCTGACGGGATATGAGCCTGAGTCATGTGTGTCACTTCCAGGCCGAGCAGGGTATGTAGGATAAGTAGTCTTTCCCCCTCTTTTCTCCATCTGGGTCCAGAGAACCCTGAGGACCAAGGGCTGATGGAGCCATGAGATGGAAGAGCCTCAGACCCTCAGTCACCGTGAGGAGGAAAACTTTATGCTGATGGGGAACACACACCAGTTTGCAAGAGAGTGTGAAATAGGCTTCGGTAGTGGGGTGTCTGTTTGTTTCAGCAGCTCATGTTACCCTGACTTCTGTATCCTCTTCTGTCCTTCTATTCTTAAGTTTTTCTCCCTCATTAAGGCAGGGAACCTCCATGCCCTCGTTTGAATCTAAGCAGAGAAGGGATGTGGTCTCAGAGAAACCACCACGAGGGAGTGTATAGGTGCTGGCAAGCCAGCAGAGTGCGGGAGGAGGGGATGGAAATCCCAACTACATAAAAGTCATCCTCTGAGTAGTAACCTAAGTGAACTGCCTATCCGGTGCGGCCAATTACCATGCAGCACATGCAAATATTAGTATCATCTTCTATCAATAATATGGGCCGTAAGAACGTGGTTGTAGGTTGCATTTGATTATAGCATTAAACTCTGTGTGCCCAACCTTCTGTTGCTCATATTTGAGCCATACTTTATATAACATGGTCATTTGATCATAATTAAAACAAAAAACAACAAAGAGGAAACATAAACCAGGGACAAAACCTATAAAAGCCAACATTCCGCTAGGCCCATACCTGGTACTCTGGCTCCTTTGAGGTTGAAACTATGCAGGGTCTCTCCGATCACATGTTTCATTTCTGTATTTTTGTTTTGTTTTTGTGGCTGATATTTCCTTTCCAAATATATACAGAAGAGGCAGAAAAATATTTCTTTGGAGTAGAAAGGGGTAATGGCACTGTCCTCCCCTCCAATTAAAAATAACAAAGAAAAGCATGTCCCGTGAGTAATAATAATAATTACAGTAACCATAACTGACGTGTTTGAGTATTTAATAGGGGCCTAGCATAGCTCTAAGAGCTACACTTGTCAAATGCAGGATGGTAGAGCCACGCTGTCCCTGCAGGGATGTCCAAAGCTGAGGGGTGATGCTGACCCATCTTTTCCCTGATCCCTGGCCTGTCACCATTGTTTCCTCTGTGCCCCCAGCTGACGTTAAGACCTGGGTCTGTTTTGTATTCACTGACCCAGTTCACCTCCCTTCACACCCTCCCTTCTAGCAGCCCTCAAGCTCTGTGGCCCAGTCTCAGCTGGCGTGGCCTGCTTCCCTCACATCTCCATGGCCCGTGCTGTGAGGGGCTTCCTCCATGCTAGGCTATTTTGGGGAGAAATGAGCTAGCCAAGTAAATCACCCCTCATAATTGGTTAATCAAAGTGTCTCCCCTTCCATCCATCAGATGCTTTCAGTGTCCTGGTTAATGTGCCCTCAAAGTCCTTTTGGAGTGGGGTGATACAGATGGGTTAGGGTAAAGGAGGAACCCACAGTTTTTGCAGCGTCTCTTAGCAGGAAGTGTGCCTATCTTCTCTGCCCACCTCCCACTTCCATCCTCCCATCCTTACTCCCAGTCAATCCACTATTCCATAGTAGTGACATAACTACTATGACCATAATTTTAGAACTAAGGTTGAATTGGTTTGACAAACACAAATTATGGTGCAACACAACAGAATGGTTGAAAGTGAAAGCACTCCAGAAAATACAATACCTATAGTCATGGTCACCATGAGGATACCAGAGCCTTTTCTACCAGCTGCAGAGATATTTGACTGCACAAACGACTTGCCATGTGTCTCTCCTGTCCCCCATGTTGTGACAAGGCTTGCTCCATGACAGCTTCAACCTTACTGAGACCTGAACCAAATGGGAACAACAGCCCTGGTGGAGCTCAAAAGCCGCCTTCTTATCACCTGGGAGTCATGAAGGAGTCAGTATTTCCTGGAGGATTTGCGTGGGGGGGGTAGTTTAGCTTCTGAGACACACCAGCCACTTGGGTTTCTGGACATTGAATGTTGAGCTCAGAGAGTTGCAGGCAGGCTCTTTACTTGTCAAAGAGAAAGCTGAAAAGTGGAGCTCGGGCCTCGCAAGTCACATTCTCCTCGGTTTCTATTTTCCTGGTGTGGATGTAGAATTTTTGAGTGGATTTGGGCTTGGGAGGGCCTCTGAAGCCCAGTGGCCCTGACCTAGCTGTAGACTCCATAAGCCCAGGAACCTGTAATAGATACAGGTGAATAGAAGTTATGTGTTGACAACAAAGGATGCTGGGAGGTTGCAGAAAAGAACCAAGGCTACGCTGTTGCCAGGTGACCTTAGGGACGAGCATGCATTTGACTTCTGTACTTCTCTGCCCAGCTCAGCCAGAGTTTGTTTTAAAACCAGAACCAGATGCTGCCTCTGATATCAGCCTCAGGGCTGAAAATAAATTAGGAAAAGAGGGTTCCATGCAGGGAGGCAGCAGGGCAAGGAAGGCAGCATGCCCTAGAAAAGCCTGATTAAGACCATGGCACACAAGGGGAGTCGCCCTGTTCAAAGGGGCTGGACAGAAGAAGCATGGGGTGGAAGGATGTCTAGCCCTTTGCCTGGCTTTCCCATTTTAGCAGTTATGAGGCCAGCTAAATGAGGTCTTGGCAAAGAAATAGTTGTCCAGTCCTGATGGGCGCGGAAGAAAAGCAGAGCCAGGCAGACTGGTGATGGGCTTGTGTTCTGGTGTGTAAGGCAGGATTCCAAGGTGGACTCCAACATTCCTGTCCTCTGGTGCAGTGAATGCTGGGAACCTCTGGGGAAGGGAATTCTGGGGTGCTCTGTTCAGACACCCCTCTTCAGGGCAGACACATTGAACCCCCATGCTGGGAATATTGGCTGCTAAAGGCTCACAGTCCCTCCCTGAGCATTGCCCTGGGCTACAGGGAACTTCCAGACCCAAGGCTCCCCTTTCCAGACTTCTGCAGAGATACAAAAGCCTGGCCTCTGACCTCAGTTTGGGACAACGCTCATGGGTCATCCCAGTTCCAGAGTTCCCTGTAGGGTTGACTGAGGTCTCAGTTAAGACCACATTGTGAGTCACCTCCTCCCACTGCTCAACCCTGCCTTCCTCACCCCCTTACAGATCTACCTCCCAAGAATTCTCCCCAGTGGACATTCTGCAAACAACTCCCTGGCTCAGAGTCTGTTCCTGGAAAACCAATCTAAAGCCCTTGATAAGAGATAGCAAGACAGGTGCTCAACATCACTGATCATCAGGGAAATGCAAATCAAAACCTTACTGAAGTATCACCTCACACCTCTTAGGATGGCTGGTATCAAAAAGACAAGAGTTAACAAGTGCTGGCAAAGATATGGAGAAGTTGAGGGTGGCAAAGTTCAAAAGATGTGTACAGAAGACATGATCAAATATGCCCTTGATGAAGATGACCGAGGCTGCAGGATGGATTGGACCTACTTGACCTACTGGATGAATCATCCCACTCCAGATCTCCAGGATGGCCACATGTGAGAGAGCAGGGTACCCCGCCAGAGCTGTGCACGAGTGGACACGGGGTCCTTATGAGCAGGCTTTGCTCAGGATGACTGGGAGACCAGAGCCCTGGACAGAGCCACTGGGCTCATGACTGAAGAAATGGAAGACTCTCTAAGATGAGAAGGCCCAGTTCAAGGGGCATTGGAAGGCTGCCTTCCAAAAGTATAGGCTGTAAGGATGGATCCCAGCCAAGTTCAGGGCTTATGCCTCAGCACTCAGCGTGGAAGGAACTGGCCTGCCCACGCTCTTTCTCTGTAATGGATTGTAATAGCTCTATTCATATGGAAAGAGTCAATATAGTCCTAGAGTATTATATTATCATACATTATCTATAGGTAATATATATGAGAGTACTTGGTAAATGGGAAAAGAGCTGTACAGATGAAAGGTATTATGTCTTCTTCTGTGGTATTTATGTAAATGAGCTGATGGGGATGACTGTGTTCTGGAAACTGTAAATCCCTGTACGAATGAGAAGCCACATGATTAGGTATTTCATAAGGTACCCGTAAGCCCGGGGCAGGCAGGTCCTGGCTTCCATCCTGCAAGGGCAGTTCTCCCCCAGCGGAACGCGCACTGCATGCAGAGCGAGTGGGCTGAGATCTCATGAAGCTCCATTCACGGAGCCGTGGAATAACAGTGTTCAAGCTGAGCAATTTGCAGAGAGTAAATTAAGGGGAATAAAATTCCTGTAACAGATCCTGAGAGGAGGGAGGAGATGAGGAAGAAGGAGGAGAAGGATGGGGCAGGCAGAAATTTTTAGCGATGCCTGCCGTTTGCCGTAGCCTGCTGCATGGTGAAAAGCAGGCCGGGAATCAGAACCAGGCAAAACTAGGCCCTTGTGGAGTGCCTTTCTGGATGGCGTGTCAGGGTGATACGTTAACAGGGGGCTTCTAGTCTCAAAAGAGCCTTATCCTAAGGTGTAGCCCTGATGGCAGATGCTGTGCTGGGCCAGAAGTTAGGGTGTACTGAGAGGGCTGATGCCCAGGAACTCTTTAAACATTCACACTCGCTTTGCCCAGGACAAGGCTGGTCCTAGAGGATCCTGGGCTTTGAAGGGAGTCTCACTCGCTCGAGGGAAAAATCTCCCTCGGATTGGTGGTTCAACAGGTGTCTTTAACGTCTCACATTACTGTGATTATAGCTGTCACTTTCCATTTAACCATGGTTGCGTGACTGACCCTTTTACAGGCCCTGTGCTAGGCACTGAACATGCATCATCTCTTTATCTCTTCCATGACTACAAGTAGGTGCTGCTGATACCTGTTTTATAGATGCAGACAGTGAGGCTTCAAGAGAGTAACTCATCCACCCAAGTGGAAGAGGCAGGTCACTGGAATCAACGCTCTGTGCAGCTGCCACCATCTTGCAGCCCCTGATACTTTGTCCTACCTGCTGGCCCCTCCGCCGTGACTCGTGTCCATTCATCCCTCACTCTGAGTTTGAGCACTGGCTCTGGCTTTGGCTGCTGGTCTGCATCCTGCCCTGACAGTGGACACCCCAGGCCCTGTGGGGTCAGTCACCACTACCCCCAGCCAGGGCAAGTGAGGCAGGCATGGGGCCTCCCCACCCTCAGAAAGGAGAAGGTTCTGTCAGGAAAGTTTTCCAAGCTTCAGAGAAGCTGTCAGGGTTGTGCGCGCTGAGTTGTGTCCTTCCAGGTGTTCATATGGGGGGGCTCATTGAAGCCCTGACCCCCAGCACCTCAGAATGTGACTGTCATTGGAGATAAGGTCTTTAAAGAGATGAATAAACTAAAATGAGATCGGGGTTGAGCCCGAATCCAATATGACTGGTGTCTTTATAAGAAGAAGAGATCAGGACACAGACATACATGACGAGGGAAGACAATATGAAGACCCAGGGAGAAGGTGGCCATCTATCAGCCAAGGAGAGAGGCCTGAAGCAGACCCTTTTCTCAGAGCCCTCAGAAGGGATCAACCCTGCTGACATCTTGATCTCAGACTTCCAGGCTGCAGAACAGTGAGAAGATAAATCTCTGTTGTTTAAGCCGCCCAGTTTGTGGTGCTCTGTTTCAGCAGCCCCAGCTGACTAATACAAGTGTCACCTCCAACCTGCCCCAGCCGCTCCTGCTGTCCCCACCACAGCTCGCATTCCCTCACTGCTGTTGCCTGGTGATCACCCGGACCTCTGGCTGACAGGCGTTCATCCTTCTCCCTGTTATACGGGAGCCTCCCCACTCCAGAACTCTTGCCTGCTGTGTTATCTGCAGCATCTCCAGGAGGGAAGAGTGACTGACTGGCTGAGAGGCAGCTGAGCGGTACCAAATGCAAGAGATGTCCAAGCAGGTGGGGAGCAGATCCCACTATGTGTGTGTTCTCACCCCTCCTCCCTTCCTCCTGGGGATGCGCCCAGGGCCATTTCCAGGTTTGGCCACCCGCCTGGGTCAGGACCTTTGCCTTAGTTTATCAGTGTTGGGACCGGAGATGTCAGGGCATTCCTGGGCTGAAGCAGAAGTTTAGATGCAGTAAAGATGACACACACACCTGGACCAGCATCTCAGCGGTGGGCAGTGTGTTGTGGTGAAAATGCCTGAGTTTGAATCTGGCCCTGCCATTAACTGGCTGTGTAAGTTTAGTCGAGTTACTTAAGTTACTGGGTCCAGAGAGTTACAGTTTTTCCCATCTGTAAAATTCCAACTTCTGCCTAATAGGATTGTTGTGGAGAGCATATAAGAAATGCCAGATGAAATGTATTCCGTAGATGATGTGTGAGATAATTAGCCTCTGGGTGAGATGGCATGGGGGTAGGGATTGGAGAGTCATCTTACTGAGGCCATGCTGCCCTGGAAGGATGATCCTACAGAGGAATACTGAGTTATAAAACTCTCCTTCTCACTTTCTGAATGAGGCTCAAAACTCCGAACACTTTTTAAAAGGAGCTGTGTCTAGAGTGTCCGTCTCTAATATTGGTTCAGAAACCAACAGTTTGTTTTCTCCATGTTCCTTCCAGACTGCGGGTGGTAATCACGAGCACTTTTGTGACATTATATTCTAGGCAACATTCTAAACACTTATATTAGCTCATTTAATCCTTGTTATGAATTGAATTGTGTCCCCACCCCCAAATCTGTAGGATGAAGCCCTAACCCCCAGTACCTCAGAATGTGAGTGTATTTGGATAATTGGCCATTAAACAGATAACTAAGTTAAAATGAGGTCATTGGGGTAGATTCTCATCCAATCTGACTGTGTCCTTATAAGAAAAGGAGATGAGGACACAGAGGGAGACACCAGGAGTACACGTGGACAGGGAAAAGACCATGTGAATAGATAGTGCGAAGGCGGCCATCTGCAAGTCAAGGAGAGAGGCCTCCAAGGAAACCAGCCCTGCCAACACCTTATCTTGGACCTCCGTCTTCCAGAACTTTGAGAAAATAGATTTCTGGTTTTTAAGCCACCCGAGGTGTAGTCACTTGTTATGGCAGCCCTAGCAAGCTAATACAATCCTCACAAGAACCAATGAGGTAGGAAATGTTATCAGCCCCATTATCATTCATTTGCTCATCTGATGCAGATTTTCTAGGTGCCCACTCTGCACAGGACTGGTGCCATGGGTGTAGTGGTGCCACAGGTGTAGTGGTGAATGAGACACAGTCTCTGACCTCGGGGAGCTTAAGGACAGGTGGACTTGTCTGAGAGGTAGACAGACAAGTAAACAGACCATCCCAGTGCAGCAGGGGTGTATGTGTCCCACGATGGGGAACCTGCAGCCCACAGGACCCTCATGGTACTAAGGGTAATGGAGCCAAGTGTGAATGGGATAACGGAAAGTCTCCATGTAGGTCCACTGCTCAGTTTCTGCAAAGACCTTGCTGGTGCTCCATGGACAAGGACAGCCATGCTAGCTGAACAGCTGTGTCCTCTGCAGTGGCAGGGATGCCCCACAGGGAGAGGGCAGGGCTGGTGTGTGGGGACACAGGCCAATAAGGGTGGACATATGAGGATGATGCAATCCATGTGTCATACCAGCTTCAATGGGTTGCCTGGGAATCCTGCTTTCAAGGATTCTGAAAATTACCTCCCCTGAAGGCCAGATGAAGGTGACCCTTGCTCTTTCTGCTTTACCAGATATGAAGTCCTCCACGTTGACATCAGATTTTCTAAAATAGAACCACAACTGGTGATAAGGGATCACTCCTATGTGCTGGGAATGTTAGGTGAGTTATCTAATATCAGTGCCTGATATGAGTCTGAGAGCCTTCCTATAGTATCTGAGGCCATTGACAGCCTTTCTCTGCCTGTCTGTCCAGCCTCATGTCTGGCCCCTACCTCTTTCCCTTTTGGACCCCTTTATGTCCCCCTACCTTACACTCATCCCATGCCTCAGGCCTGTACAATCTCTACCTAGTCCATGCCCTTTCATGTCTTTATACTATTCCTCAGCCTCAAATGCTTTCTCCATCCATCCAGTATAACAAACTTCTACCCATCCTTCAAGACCCAATTCCTTCTCTTTGTTTTCCTGCAGCACTAGGTAGATACTTCTACTAAAATACGTATCACAATACGTCACCTCTAATGTGTTTACATGTCTCTCCGTCACCAGCCTGAGTGATAAGGAGGGACTGTCTATTCATTTTGTATCCCCAGCACCTAGCACATTAGGGATACAGAGTGGGTGCTAAACAAATGTCTGTGTAGGTTATCTATTTCTTGTTTTTCTTTTTCAATGCTGGTATTTTTGTTGGATAAATAATTGACTATAGCCTGATCCTTCTTTTTTTAATAGAAGACTCTGTATCTTGAAATAAAAAGAACTAAGACTATATTGTTTTATCCATTGCCTCAAGGCTAAGTGTTGCTCTCTATAGCTGCTCTTCACAGGGAGGATATGGCTGTGCCCTCTCCTCTGTTCCAGATAGCCCAATCTTATATTCACCCCCAAAGCCATGTCTTTTTCCTTTCTCATCTTTTCTCATGCCATTTCCCCCTGCTTGGAAGTCCTTCCACACCTACCCAAGACCTTCTTATCTCTCAAGTTTCATAAGCCTTGCTATTCAAAGGATGGTCTGTGGTCCAGCAGCATGAGCATCACCTGGGAGCTTGCAAAAATGCAGAACCTCTGGCCCCACTCAGACCTGTTGAACCAGAAACCACATTTTAACAAGATCTCTAGGTGGTTCATAGGCACATACATTTTGAGAAATACTGCTCTAGAGCAGGCCTCAGCAAAACTTTTCTGTAAAGGTTCAGATAGTGAATCCTTTAAGCTTTCAGACTGTAGGGTCTTTGTCCCAATGACTCAACTCTGGAGTTGTTGGCACAAAAGCAGCCAGAGACAATAGGTAAACAAATGGGTGTGCTGTGGGCCAATACAGTTTTATTTGCAAAAGCCGGTGGCAGGCCCTCTAGCTGTAGTTTGCTGAACCCCTCTAGAGTTCAACACCTTCGCTTACTGTAATGGAAAGCCTTTGGGTGGCCCCCCCATGACCCCACCTCCTGGTATTCACACCCTTGGGTAATTCCCTCCCCTGGAGTATGTGCTGGATTTCTAGACTCACTTCTAACAAGTAGAATATGGCAGAAGTGATGGGATGTCGCTTCCAAGGTTAAAAAAGACCGTGGCTTTCATCTTGGGGCTCTTTCTCTCTCTCTTGCTCTGTCTCTCGGGTTGCTCGCTCTGGCAGAAGCCAGCTGCCATGTTGCAAAGCACCCCATGGAGAGGCCCACATGACTTCCAATGACCATATGAGTAAGCGTGGAAGCATATCCTCCTCTACTCAGACCTTGAGCTGACTGCAGCCCCAGCAGACAGCTTGATTGAAACCTCACAAGAGAGCCTGAACCTGAACCAGCAACCAGTCTGATTCTAGATCCCAGACCCTCAGCAACTGTGAGACAAAAAATGATTATTGTGTTAAGTCCCTAAATTTGGAGTAACCTGTTATCGGCAATAGATAATTAATACTGTTGTGTCTCCAAACTACTCCCTCGTATGTCTTCCTTCTAACTCCTACAGCATTGTTTCAGTGAGTCCTTGACTAGAAACCATCTTACATTGCTTCCTAATCATGTGAGTCAGTCCAGAAGTAGAATACAGATTCTTTAAAGGGAGGGACTATATCTTATAAAGTAAACAGACATTTTTCACAGAGTATTTATTGAATTAACTGCACAGAGTTTTTCTTGTTTTCTGTTGGAAAAGCAGGAGCCATTACTTGCTGGAGCAATTGTTTCTGTTCCCTGACATCTAGTTTTCTCTGAGCCTGCATAGGAACTATGTTTCTTCTTCTACCAGTACAGTTTTTATCTGACAACAGTGGAAAAAAAAAAAATTAACCAAACACCTGAAAGCTTTTTTCAATTACCTGGTAAGGTTACTTAAGCTGCACTCTGCTGTAGAACTGATCCTTTTCACTCATCTTTTTGAATTCCTAGATGGGAGAGAAAATGGTCTTTGGACGATAAAGCCTGTTCCCAGGTTATCTTTGAGAAAACTGTAATCCACTGTATTCTTTTGCTTCCAGTTTTTCTCCTGCCTCTTGATTTTGTTGGCTCTTATCTCCGTTTTGTTATTTCACAGTTGCCTGGGCACATAAAGAACCTCTCTCCCTGTCACTCCCATTTTCAAGAGCTTGTTTATGGTGCCTCCACTTTGCCTCACCTCTGATGACCAACTCTGGGAGTGAGAAAATGGTGGGCACAGAGGGCAGGCTTTTAGAAAGGGATCTTTTCCAGTCAACTCAACAGTAACCCAAAAGAGCAAAGAATTCATCCTGGCTAATGTTGGTTTGAAAGAACTCTGACCAACAAAGAGTGGATGCTTTGTTAAGTGTAGAGATCCCTGGATCAGGGGCCATCTTGTACTGCATTTTAAAATTTTCTTATTTTTCCTGTGAATGGAACTAAAGTTTTCCAAATAGTGGACACAGGCTCTATGGTGTGTGTGTGTGTGTGTGTGTGTGTGTGTGTGTGTGTGTGAAATTCCTTTTAAAAATGTATTCCATTTTTCCCCCCTAAGTCCAGGTTCTTTTATTTTGTCTATAAATTATATCCTCATCTACAAAGTGTGCTTGATCCTAACAACTCTGAAGACCTTTGCCCCAAAGCTAAAAAGACACAGGTTATCATCCGTATGTGCAAGTCATATATGCAAGTCATGTATTATTTTTGGTCGTGACCACAACCAGTTCACAACGTCTGTCCTGTGATGATCATGACCTGCCCATGGTGGTCATCTGTACCACCATTGTTTCAGAGCCCACCTTCTGGGATAGAGGTCATTGTGCCAGGTTAGTGGTCACAGAAAGCAAACAATAACTGTAGTCAAATACAGTTTCTATAACTGTAACTGGTGGAAAACTTAATTGGAAGTTTAGTTTAAAACTTAAACTTAATTGGATCTACAAATTACTGATCCAGAAAGCTGTGAAAAGAAGAAATTGGTTTAATATCTAGGATTCCAAATTAAAACCAATATTATTTGGTCATTCCAAGTCATTTATTCTATAAAACTAGGAGTAGGCACACTTTTTCATCAAGGGCCAGATAGTAACTTCATAAACATATCTGTGACTCAGTTTCCCCCATGAACTGATAGTATTAGCATTCGAGAACTGGCAGACTGTTTTTCTAGAAAATTTAGAAAGGGATTGTATTTACAATGCAGTCCAAAAATTGTTCAGCTTAGAATTTATATAGAATGCATACTGAGACTGATTTAGGATTACTAAAAAAATGCCGCCAACGTGGAGTTGACTATCTCACCCTTGCCTTACAAGAGTGGATGTAGATGTTTTGTTAAACAACTTCCTGCCCACACCTAGCCAATTTTTAGTGCCACTGGAACCAGAGTGTGGGCCTGTGGGTCCCTCAGAATTGGGTCCCCTTGGATCTCACAACTTCTGCTTCTTCACCAGCAAGTCTCAGAGACCAGTGCAGTAGATGTATGATGTAGCAAAGCTCACCTGCTATCCAACCAGCAGAACATGCACAGAAAATTAATTTAAATAAAGCATGGCAAATATTTGCTTCGGTTTAAATTCATAAAATGCCATTTCATTACACTGTGTTTTCATTTATGTCATGCCAAAGCTATTTTTTTTATTATTTTAGAAGTTAAAACATGTAGGAAAATACATTTTTCAAATAAACCACTGTCATGATATAGATATTTGAGCCTTGTAATATTGATTTTATAGTGGAATGATGGATTGTGAAGTTTAAGGGTTTTTTTTTAAAACTGCAATTAAAATAAGCATTCATGAGGGGTACCTATACCCCTCCTTCCTGTGATAACCCCATGACAGCAGCCAGTTGGCACTTCTGAGAAGTAACACTTCTTGTTCTCATGACTCAAGCACATCTTGGAGTGAAGGGTAGGGACTTGAGCAGACTGACATAGAGCAGGGAGGTCATGTCCTTAGAAAGAAAAGAAGGCGCCCTTCTCCTAAGGGAAAGGAGGCCTGGGGGAGAACATAATTTGTGAGCTGTGGGGTCACCAGCCCTGACTCCTGGGCCTGCTTCTCACACAGCCAGATCTCTGACAGTTTCCCTTTCCTTCCCCAAGACCCCCGGGATGTGATCATGGACTCTCCTCCCAGAAGAGCACAGCAAACCTGAATTTTGGGACTCTCTCCTGGCATCATTTCCTGGTACACGTTGATATCTCTTTAAGCATGATATTTTTACATCACTTTTTGAAGAGTGATGACTCTCATTCATTCCTAAAGTCAATAAAGGCATATTGAGTAGTCACTCTGAGCCAGGCACTACAGATACAAGATGAATGAGACAAAATGGTGACACTGAAGACCTTGTGGTCTGGTAGGCAGACATGTTCATAGAAAATAATTACAACACAAGTGGATGTGGCAGTTACTCCTAGAAAAAGTCTTCTTGGAAAAGAACCCTCTTCACACCAGAAGGAAGCTTGAAGAAGATCTCTGAACTGTCTGGGGAAGTGAACTCACTTAGAAGGAGAAGCATCCTCTTCAAAGGAGTTAAGATCTCTAACCATTTCAAGTAAGCAGGGGAGTCATAATCTCTAGGGTTTCACTAGAACTGGTATTTTGGTGACCTTGCTTCTAAGTATAAATTTGAAATATTTCAAAAAATTTTATCAGACTCCCCCGAATCACAAGGTTTTCCTTTTTTATTTTTGGGTTATTGGGGGTAAGCAATTTAAAAAATAAAGACATGGGATAGCAGATTCTGATTCTGGGTATCTACCAAACTTGCAGTGACTTCTTTTCTCTGAGAATTGCCCTCCTTCCAAAGTACCCCCACAAAGATGGAGGGATGGGTCCTATGACTTCAAGTCCCCGCACCCGGTGGGGACGGCTGACCTGACTTGAGTCAGTCAGATTCTCTGTCCTAGGGCTTTGGCGCTGGGACTAAAAGAAAGCTAATCGGTCTGCAGTGTCCAGGGACAAAGCACCTTCAGGAGTTATGTAGAGTCTATCTGCCGCTCACCATATACATGAAAACACAGAGAGAAAATAGTATTGGTCATAGAGAGAAGCAGAAATGAGGGATGGAGAGAGAGAGAGAGACACTGCTGGGTGCCTGAAAGTGTCTAGTTCCTGGGCCTTTTGCCCTTGAGTTCTATAAGACACCCATGGCCCTGTGACACATTCCCTCTTTTGGGTAAGCCAGCTCAAGTTGGTTTTTGTAACCCGTAACCAGAAGAGTCTTATCTAATACTCATTCTCTCTGGTTTAGGTAAAGTCCTGCCTAAGTGACTGAAGGGCTTTTCTTACTTGTGTGCTATCAGGATTCCAGGTCTATGATTCCCAAGCCCCACCTTACACCTGCTGAATCTGATCCCCTAGGGTGAGGTCCAGGAATCCACACTTTGTAACAAATCATTAGGACATTCTGATGGGTTGCCAGATTGTAGAACTGCGGGATAACACGGTACTCTTTGTAACTGAACTATGATGTACCAGGTGCTACCACACATGCTGTATCACTTTCCTCACAACGACTCTGTGACATAGGCGTTATTTATTAGGGGAAATGCTGAGTCCCTCTTCTAATGTTTCCTTCCGTATGGAGGCAGCTCTACTGGCTGGAACGCTTCTGTCATATCTTTAGCCCCTTACTCACCGGTGACCTATCTAGTTGCTGAGTTTGGAAGGAGAAACCAGGCACGTGTAGCCCAGCTTCTTGCTCTTCCTTCTTTTTGGGAGCTGGCCAGCCTGCAGAGAGCATGTGTTTTCAGATGCCTACTCCTTGCTAAAAATCCTCCTACACAGGCTCTGCCCTTGCTGACAGGGGCTGTGGTCGGGGAGACCCTCCTCAGTCTAGTGCAGCCGTGATGGGGTGGGAAGAAGTTCTCCTCATTGTGAGATTCAATGCTGTATTTGCAGGTAAAGCTACATTACAAGATACCAGTTTACCAAGGTGCTATCTTGGTCCCCATCTGTCCCCACTTCTTTGTCTTACGTCTTTATTTGTTCAGAGCTCTGACAGGGCAGAGGGGGGCTATTGATCGGGCTCCTCAAGACCACTGCATTAGTACATACATGGTTCCAGATAAGACCACTGTCTGTCCACCACCAAGTCCAAGCGCCTTCCTCTGCCCCAGGGAGAACCTCTGAGTGGTGCTTCTCAATATATATAAGCTATGTATTCCCCTGGAAGTTGATGAAAATGTACATTTTGATTCTGAAGGTCTGGAGTAGGGCTTGCGAATCTGCATGTCTAAGAAGCTTTCAGGTGACACGTGTGCTCTCTGTAGGAAGTTCACACTGGACCCACATGATTATATAAAGGCTGACTTTCAGAAGTCCAGAGCCATACAAGTGTAGCAGGCAGTAGGACAACCTCCCGCCCAAAGATGTCATGTCTTAATCCCTGGAACCTGTGGATATGTTACTTTCTATAGCAAAGGGAAATTAAGGTTGCAGATAGAGAGAAGTTTGCTAATCAGCTCTCTTTAAAAAAGGGATATTATCCTGGGCTAATCAGATGGGCCTCATATTATCACAAGGGTCCATAAAAGTGGAAGAGGGAGGTCGAAGAGGAGGCGGCAGACGGATATGACATGAGAAGGACTCCAACAGCCATGGCCACCTTTGAAGACTGAGGAAGGGCACGTGAACCAAGGAGTGTGGGCAGCCTCTAGAAGGTGGAAAAGGCAAGTTTTTCAAATTCTCTCCTCGAACCTCCAGAAGGAATACAACGCTGCTGCCTCCTTGATTTTAGTCCAATGAAACCCGTGTCAGACTTCTGACCTACAGAACCATGAGATATGTACCAAATATGTACTGTTTTAAGCTTCCAGGTTTGTGGTCATTCATCATGGCATCGATAGGAAACTCATGCACAGACACTTCCTTCACAGCAGTATAATCCCTAAGGCTGGGATATTTCAACCAGGGAACCAGCCTGAGAGATTTATGGATAAGAGATGCTTGGTAAAAACATATAGTGTCCCTTGATAAAAAAAATTCTAAAGTTTTAAACGCCAAAATTACCGGACTGAGAGGATAGGACTGACTAATGCCCCGAACAGGCTTGATTTTAAGTTAAGTGAGCATGACGAGCACGTTGTTAAAAACTCAAACCTGATTAAATCTCTGATGAAGCACAGCTTGATAGATGCCAGGCGACCACAGCTCTGTGAAAGCAAATGCAGTGTGCAGAATGCGGGAGACTTCCCATAGGGTTGGAAGCCTGGGCCCAAGGAAGGCCACGTGGGTCACCACGTGGTTCATCCCAACAGTGGTTTCCTGCCACAGGGGAACATCCTATCCATGCCACAGGGTCTCTTTTTTTCAGATATTTACTAAAGAGTGGGAGAATGAAGAAGTTGTGATGGTATCACTCGCTGTAGGGAAATTCACTCGTTCTGGGCCAAGTCTTCACTGACTGAATTTCAGATTAGGAAAATAAACTTTTCAAATGCTTCTACCCAGAGGTGGGAAATGGAAGTGTGGCTGTTGGAATTGGCACAAATCATGTCACTGGGTTCTTTCATTTACTTGGCCATGATTTCATTTTTTCTATCAGTGGTTCATTCATTCATCAGATATTTACTATGTATCTACCAATATGCCCAACCTTGAAAATGCAAGATGAAACACTATGGAGTCTTATTCTCACGATGTCAGTCTAGTTGGAAAGAGAGACTTGTGCTCCAACTATGATGGTGAAGCCGTGTTCATGAATTGAGCTCTGCCCTCATGTGCTAAGGAAGCATGGGGGAAGGGCACTTAACTCAGTCTGGGACTGGATCAGAGAGGGCTTGAGGAAGAGGACCTGTTCAAGATAAATTTTAAAAGATGAGAATTAGGTTGGAGTAGGCACTCCAATGGGAGAAATAGCACAGTGCTATGAAAGAGCATAGGACATTCAGAAATGTCAAGAATTTGGGTGTGGCTGGAATTCAGGATGTGTTCCTATAGGGAACAATAAGAGAAGAGGCTGGAAAGATAACCAGGGGCCTGGTCATGAAGAGTTTCGTATAACATGCTAGGAAGAGGAAGACCATGCAAATGAGTGGAGGGTGTGAGGCGGGAACGTGATGTGGTCAGATTTGCGTTTAGGGAAGATCACCTGGTGGCTGTGAGGAAAGTGTCCTGGAGGGGAGGGAGGCCGGATGCAGGTGGGGCAGGTGGGAGGCCAGAGAAGGTAAGGTTCGAGTCTGAATGGGGCTATGGACAAAGATGCTCTTTTTCTTTTCATTTTTATTTATTTATTTTTATTGGAGCATAATTTCTTTACAATGTTGTATTACTTTCTGCTGTACGATGAAGTGAATCAGCTATATGTGTGCATCTATCCCCTCCCTCTTGGAATATAGTTGCTGTACAATATCACATAAGTTACAGGTATGCAGTATAGTGATACACAATTTTTAAAGGTTATACTCCATTTATTAGTATTATAAAATATTGGCTATATTCCCCATGTTGTACAGTATAACCTTGTAGCTTATTTTCTACCTATTAGTTTGTACCTCTTAATCCCCTACCCCTATATTGCCTTTCCCCCCTTCCCTCTCCCCACTGGCAACTACTGGTTTGTTCTCTATAAAAGATGCTCTTTTTAAGAAAAGACTAGCCTTAGGGATAAACGAAGGCTTCTTCTAAATTGGGATGAGAGCATTTCATAAAGTTATAAATTCAGAATTTATTCAGTTCACCTGAAAAAGCGTTATGGAAATATTAGAAAAGTGGCAAATGCTGAAGGCTGTTGTTGGTTGTCGCAATATGTTCTTTTGGCTCCAAAAGAGTTTGTGGACCGAGAATAGATGCAAGCTAGGACTGTGTTTAATATGCGATTTTGTATTGTTATCATCGGCTGTGATTATAGGCTTGACTCCTGGTTTTTCATTCAGAGCCATTTATTCAGAAAATCTCTTATTCAGAATTTGAGTTCGTTCCTCATTAATTCAATGGCAGCTTTCTGTAGCCCAGTGCTTGAATTACCTAATAGCACCTGCCTGAAATGATTAACATAAGAGGATGCCGTGGGGTTGTATTTGATATAAATGATTTGTTTCCCGAAGTTGTAATTTTATTAAAGGGGGACCCAGTGAACCACCTTTGCAAATGAAGGCAAGGTCCCAGCTTCCGTGAGGTACCTGGGAGGTTAATGAACGATTAGCAGCTGACAAATGGCAACATGGCCGGGGAAGAAGGTGGTGTTTCTCAGGTGGTGGGTCAGCATCCCTGGGAAAGTGAGGCCTCATTCTGAAAGGGCTGGGGAGCCCCTTTCTGATAAGCGTGGTGACCATGGAGAGAGGGAGAAGTGTAGAGTGGGCCCACACAGGGCTCAGGAACTCACACTCCAGCACAGCCTCAATCCTACTGCTTGGGTTATTCCCAAGTGGATCAAGTAGGGGTGGAGTGCCAGTACTCCCCAAAGGGAATGGGGATGATGCTCTGGGTTTCTGTCCCTCTGAGACAGAGCCAGGCAAGCTGGTGTTAACAAGACCTGAGTTTTTCTTCTGAAGTGACCTGTGGCCTTTGTACTAGAATCTTTCAGTAACTTGCTGGTCTCTTTAAGAGCTGAAGGGAGCAGGAAGAATTGGAACACAGGCTGCTGCGAAATATTCTTTCATTTTGTTCAGCAATTGGAAAAAAACACGTTTTCTGTGTCATGCATTGTTTAGTCATTATTCCCATTTTCTAATTTTGTTGGTTTCGGTGTAAACATAGGTATGCATGCCCAACTTATATGCCATTTAAGGACAGAAATAATTTGTACTTCCCCAAACATAAATTGAATATTTCCATGGTATTGATGCTTTTTAATCCCAGAGAATGCTGAAGAACAAACAAAATAGGCCACCGAGGGCTGGGCAGGACAGACCTTCAAAAGACAGCATGGTGGTGCTAACCCCCATGCCTAGATCCATATTCGTTCCCATAACTAGAGGTACTTGAAACATCTTTTATGGACATTTTCATTTCTCCTTCCCACTCTATTTCCTCCTCTGCTCCCCTCACGTATACTTCAGTTCCTATATTGCTTTATTCCTTCTATTCTAGAGGAAGTAGGGTCCAGTGGCCCAGTGTTGCCTGTTGCCACAGTGCCATTCTAGGAATCCCTTGCTGGGGCACTGCTTAAGTCAATTTGTGACTCTTCATTGAGGGAAAGGTACCTGTGCAGGTGGAGGGGCAAGCAGGTAGAGGATAATTTTCTACTGAGATGGAGAGACTTCTAAATGCTGCTCAAATCCCACTGTTAGGACAAATCTACTGAAAAGATTGGTTTGGCCTATATCCATGAAATAGGCTTCCTCTACATCTTACCTAACCTTCTTATAAGGGCCACAGGCTAACACTTAGACAGTGGTACCCACACTGGACCACATGAGAAAATTTCCAGGGGAGTTTTAAAATGCAGATTCACAGGCCCTGTCCCTAGCCAACAGAATTAGATTCTCCATGAGGTGGGACCTGTGAGTCTGTATTTTTGTAAAAGATTTATGAGTGGTTTGGATGTAGTTGATCTGAGAGGTGGCATTTAGGTACCAAAGGCAGAGCACACCCGTGTTCCCTAGAGGTCTCCTTGTACAGACAGTGAGTCCATGTGGCTGTCTGTGCTCCCTTCGTGGGCTGTACATCTTGCCCATGTCCCCTGATCCCCGATGTACGTCTGGGACCATCTGTTTTCAGGTATACAGTGTATGCTCTGTGTACATCTCTAGGCTGCTTGATGCAGAAATACCAGCAGCATCAGGGGGCTTTGTGAATGGCAGTGCCCAGGTTCCTTTGCAGAGCCCACATCAGAGCCTGCCTGGCCAGAACACCAGCACAAGCTGCCCCAGACTCTCTTCCCACCGAAAGGTCTCAGAAGTTAAACAGTGAGCCCAGAGGATTAAGTTCCCACTTCTCCACTTGGAAAGGGCATTTTCACTTGGTGAAAAATATAAAAAAGAAATAAATAATTCTCTGTATACATTCACTGCTGCTGCAAACTCATGCATTTCGCAGACATTTTGTTTACACAACTGCTCACAGAAGTACTATATCTGAGGTAGAGTGTTGTCATGCCTAATTTTAAGACGAAATTTAGATTGTAAGCTGGAACTGTTGCTGCAGCCATGTCTGTTCACCCTGAACTTGCTTCATGCACGACAAATGCCTTGTACAAGCAAGAGCAGCTGTACTAAAGCCAAATAACCTGCAGGGACGTGTCTAGTGAACAGCCCTCAGGTACGTCAGTCCTGGGACATACAGGTACATATGTCCATACTGGGCCACCCTCAGTCCCACCCCCATTCCTCTTCTGGTCTCTCCCACTATATAGATCGTGGGATGGTATCTTTAAATACCACCACCAGGCTCCTGATTTTCCTGGCGGTCATTGTCCTTTCCATTAACATCATTATCTTAGTCGAGCGTCCATTAGAACTCCTACTGTAATGAGAACTTGGGGTGTAGCTGTTCATTACTTTCCTGGTCACCAACAGCTCCAGCTGTCGTGATGAATGCTCTGCATACAATTCTCACTTGTTTCACACAGTCCCTCTTGCTTCCATTAAGATAATCATCCTTTCCCCCCCCACCCAACTCTGTAGTCATCACCTCATTATAACTCCATTACCTTTTAGCATCATCTACATTATAATTCCATTACCTTTCCCATCACCACCATTACCTCCCTTATCACCCCCTCTACATTTCAGTTGCCCTCACCTTCTCCTTTACAGCCACCAGCTTTTCAATTACAGGTCCATTATCTTTATTATTACCTCTGTTACAATCATAATTGTCCCCATAACAATTTCCGTGTCTTTCTCCACCCTTCTGCAATGCAAGACCTTGGCCACCTTTGAAAAAGCTACAGGCGTCCCTATTACACACTAGACATGTACTCCAACATCTCCACTAATGCTAGAAGCCCCTTGTTTTCCTGCATCAAATCACCCATGATAGTGTTAATCACAGAAGTTCTGCTACTTTCCATGGTGATTTCCCTATCACCTTTGTTACTTTTATCTACCACTCACTGCTCCATCCTCATTTCTCTTTCAGTGGCTGCCAAACAGTCATAATCCTCCTCTGAAAAAGACACCGACATCTCATCTGTTCAGCCGTGTGTTACAGTTGCCTCTCTGACCGCAAGCGTCCTAACTACCAGTTTCTTCTTCAAAGCAGTTCAAGGCCCTATTAATATAACCAGCGATGCATATTGCATTTCTAATATTCCAGTGTGTGTGTTTGGGGGAGTCAAGTTGCTTACCATTGCCCTGTTTTTTCCATTAGATGGTAAGGTCATGGTGGACTAGACCTCATTTCCTTTCCAGAGCACATAGCAGCTGGTTAAAGTTAGCATTCCGAAAGCGTGGTTGATTGAATGGCTCTTCCTTTATCTTTATACTCGCAGTCTATTGCTGTCACATTGATCACTATCAAAACCTCATCAGTACACTCTTTACGATTTCATTACCTCAAGCTCCTCCTCTTGGAGGAGAGCTACATCTACTCGTCCATTTCTGGGCCATTATCTCAATAATTATCATGGCTTCAATGGCAATAGCTCCATTACAACTCCATTACCTCTCCTTGATTAAGGAGAGATAGGCCACTCCACCACGATGCCCTGCTTCCCTGCCAGAACAGCCTTCGGCCTCCACAAGGAATTACCAAGTCTGTGTAGCCTCTTCCTGGCAGTCATCCATCATTGCACGAGTGATACTTACACTCTCGGCCGAATGTGCCAGGGTTCGGATGACAAAAGGCAGCTTTTCCTTCCTGGTGTCTCGCTGTATGATCTCACACGCATCCTTCAGGGTAGTGCGTATGTGGAGGAACTGTGGATTCAAACTGCCTGGGTCCAAACGCCCACTCTGCCACTTACTAAGTTGTTTGAACCTTGGGCAAATTAGTTAGCTTTTCGGTACCTCCATTTCCTTGTCTATAGAATGGAGATAATAATACCTATTATTACTGGTTGTTGGGAGGAGCAAATGAGTGAATGCCTCAAGTAATCAAAACAGCACTTAGCAGATAGAAAGCACCCTGCAAATCTTAACTCTTCTCAGGGCTCCATTTTCTTCTGGCCAGAAGAGGGAGGGTTGGACTAGAATAATCTCTAAAGTCCTAGACTGAACATTTGATGGGTCTGTGTTTCTGGTACCAGATTATCAGAGTTCTCACGGAGTTTCAGCATCACGGTCCGTCAGTCATTTCCCAGCCTCACTGTAGTCTGCTGACTCAGCTGGGGAGCAGGGCACTCCCTTGGCCCATGGCCACAGTTGTTCTGCATTCTGGGTGATCTCTAGGCATTTTCTTCTCTGCGCCTAATGAAAGACTTGCTGTGGTTTTGCTGTGGCTGGACTGGACTTAGCTGCACACACGTAGCTTCAGCCGCCACCTGCACGGCCTCCCAAGCCGCCCTGCCCTGCTAATCTTGTCCTCCTTTCTCTCTCCTCTTTGATCTCTGAAGCAATGCTGAGGGTTCGCAGGTGGAACCTGAATATGCCCAACTTTAACGTGGGAGCTCTCCAACCAGCCAGGGCTGCTCCAGGCCACACTACAAAGGAGACAAAGTTTGATTCTGGCTTTGCTCCATCATGATTTTCTCTCTGTCTCTCTTTCTGGCTCGATTCTCTACCCCTCCTTCTGCTCTTTAACTAGCCAGACCATCCGCCACTTGCATGGGACACCCACCTCAATCCTGCCTTACCTAGCACGGCCCCATGTTCTAAAATTATTTTTCCCTCTTCTCCCACCATCATTTCTTCTCCTCTTCTCTGCATTTTTCTCCTCCAGTGGCCTTTAGACAGAAGATGATCTAATAAAATAATGGGGATTCTAGGGTGGGTAAATGGGTCTCTCTGGGGACGCCTGCCTTTCAGAAGGGACATTTGGGAAAGGCAACACCTTAATAAGACTATATCTCAAATGGTAGAATTTCGGACACATAGCAGAACTGGGTGTCTTATTTTTTATTTTATTTTCTTAAAATTTGAGAGGGGGTGAAGGCAGGGTCGGGGAGTAATTTTCAGGGCAAGGAGATTTCACCATGCCAATCAAAATATATTTTGTGGGCAATTCCTGCTCTCTCTGTAAAACCCACTTGAAACGCATCCAATAAATTATACATAATTTACCAAGCTCTCCATTTCTCAGAGGCTACTGGAAGCTTCAGCTAATGAGGCCGTCTCATCTGTTGTGAAGTTTCTGTGGGTTCTTTACACCCAATTGTTAGTAATATGAGAATTCAGTTGTCAAGGATCAGTCTGAAGTGTGTGAGGCTTTCAGTGTAAACAACATACCTCTCACGCAAACATGAGGAAAAAGATGCCTCGCTTTGCGATTACAGAGACAACAAAAATTGGCTGGGCTAGTCCAATTCTACAGAGACATCTGGGACTACAGAAATATTGTCTGCCTCTAAATTGTTGGTCTTTGGCCAAGACAATCCAAAGGTTGGCACAGGTGCCCAGGGGGATGTGAGGCAGCTGTGGTAGCCGCTCTGCCATCCCCATCATCAGTAGCTTTTCCTTCTCCTGTTCTCTTTCTTCCTCTTCTCTTAGTCTGACTTTTTTCCATAGTCCGAGGAGTCACACTCATTTTGCCCTCCTGGCTTTGTACCACCTTTGCTTGTAAGGCTTAGCTCGAATGAGGTCTTCTTTGGCCATCTCCACTTCCCTGAGCCCTGTGACACTCACTCTGTCTTGGTTCTTAGCAACTAACACAGCCAATGCCAGGGTGTAGGATTTAGTACCTCGTATATTGTTGTGCATTGGTATTTCACTGGTTTTCTGGGTTGAGAATTGTCCTCTTGACTAGATCCTAAGCTCCTTGAGAGTGGGAACCATGATAGGTGCTTTTGTGTGGCCCTTGCACATATTTTTATACTTGACACACAGAAATTACTCAATAAAGTCTCCCTAACTGGGTCTTGTGCTCCTTTCTCTTATTTTGTCCTTATCTGCCTTGCCTGTCCTTTTAGCCACCGCATTCCATTTTCCCTGCTCTTCCCCACTGCCTAAGTGCCCCAGGCTGTTGGTGCTCTCACCACTGTATAAGCATGTTGGATGCATCCAGGGTTAGGAGATTTCTGACTCCTAGTTTCCCAGGAGCTAGGGATTGTTTTCAAGAGTGACCACCTGGATACTGCGCTAGGTAGGACTAGCTCTCGGCCAGTCCGAATCCTTTGGTTTGGCATGAGAGGGCAAGAGAGAGGGGCTAACCTCTAGGTTATAAAAAGCTGCCGCAGGGCTTCCCTGGTGGCGCAGTGGTTGAGAGTCTGCCAGCCGATGCAGGGACACGGGTTCGTGCCCCGGTCTGGGAGGATCCCACATGCCGCGGAGCGGCTGGGCCCGTGAGCCATGGCCGCTGAGCCTGCGCGTCCGGAGCCTGTGCTCCGCAACGGGAGAGGCCGCAACAGTGAGAGGCCCGCGTACCGCAAAAAAAAAAAAAAAAAGCCGCCGCAATAAAAGCTGTTATGGGGCCAACTGGATCCACACATAAAAAATTCAGTTTTTTATGTAAAAAATTTTTTATGTAAGTGCTGGTTAACTTCTTACAAATCTGTTAACAGTACTGTTGATACTTTCATTTGGGGAAAAAGCCAAACCATTTAGATGTGCTTTGATGACATACCAAAGGGTAAATTTACATAAGTGTTTTCACTATAAATATGGGTCCTGCTTAGGATCAATTCTCATCAGTATGTTGGAAAGCAATTTCAGTAAGCACTTAGCTTAATCAATTCGTATCTGCTCATTGACCTTCGGGATTCTGTGCAAGTCCCATCATGCAGTGTGCTCTGTGATTCTCTGTCTCTTCAGACAGCGTATTTCTCAATATTTGTCCATGGCTTTCACAGTCAGTCAATGCAATCAACTCTTCCCTCCTTTCAACCGCTTCCCTTGCCTGGGGAGGTGAGAGCCGAGCAGCGCCTCTGCCACATGGTGTGTTAGAGAACACTTGTTTACTATTTCCCTAAAATCTGGAGAACTAAGAAGATAGCAAGGCATTCTGGGATAATAAAAATAATGGGAAAAAAGAAAAAAAATTATCAGCTTGTTTACACAATTATGAAAATGATGAGCACTTATACATGGCTGTTTCCTCAATTATTCATGGTTTGAAGCTCTTAAAAATTCAATTAAACTAAATAACCTTTTCTTCAGCACTTATTCTGAGCAAGGTAGTGTAATTTGAGGAAGGGGAGACAAAGACACAATTTGATAAGGAGAATCAGAGAAATACACAGGTGACCATAGAGCACAAGTTGAGTGAGGTCAATAAGAAAAGCACAGTAGATGCCCTGAGGGTTTCAAGCAGGAACCACATCTGTTTGGATGAATCCAAACGGGATTTGTAGAGGATGGAGGACGTTGTGTTAACATCTCCTCTTCTCCAACCCCAGGGCCACTCTTTGAGTTCAGGCCTCTCTCCCTCTTATCTGGATGATGAGAGCAGCTTTATATCTGATTTCCCTGCTTTAATTGCTGCTTCCAGTGATCTTTACAAACGGCAGTCTGATTACTACGTCACTCCCTGGCTTTGACCCCTGCATTGTCTGCAAGAAAGAGTTAACGTTTCTCAGGATCTCACCTTGAAGACTAAATACCTGTCATGCTCTGTAACCTCAACGCAGAGCTTGTCTGGCTGTCGTGTACCTAGTGCTGTCTACCTGTCGCACTGCCTCAGTGGCTTCCGTGACCTTGCCCACAGTAGTCCTTCTACCGGGACTGTCCCCCACTTCTCTCCCTTTCTCTCCTCCCTTCCTGGGTTCCTCATGTGTCTAGAGAGCTCCTATGACACGTTCTTTACCGCCCCCCACCCCCAAGATAGGGCTGATGATTCCCGTCCTGCCCGACTGCAGTACACGGCACCGTCATCCCACTTTCACACGCTTTGTAATTTGGGGAGGGGATAAGCATGCTTGCCTGCCTTGTAAGACTGTGTCCTCCTTGTGGTCAGGATCCAGACTGGGCGTGGCACATAGTATGTGCTCCATGCTCATTTGCTGAATTCAGTTGAATTTGTTGCATGGGCGGGTAGGATGCACCATTTTCCGTGGGGTTAAAGAGTGACAATATGGTAAGAAGTGAATGTAGAACATTCTTTCACAGAGTTTGGGATAAAAGAAAAAGATAGGAAGTCAAGGGAAAGCTGTCTCTGTGTGTTTGCTGTGGAGAGGAGACTAAGGGCTCCATGGAAGCGTTTAGCCTTGGCAAGGAGCAGGGACTTCTCTGTCCAGAGAGACAGGACAAAGCAAGTCAGGGAGGATGAGGAAGCCCTTTGGGAAGGAGAGGAGCAAAAGTAAGCGATGCTCTTTCTATGTGGTCCCAGGCTTAGCAAAGGGAGAGGTGAGCTGGAGGGTAAACTGCTAGCGGACACACCCAATACCGGTACATTTTTCCCCTTGTAAACTGCAAGACGTTGTGACAAAACACAAATATTCAAAACACTTTCATGAGCAGTGGCCTCTTAGATACTATGCTCTTTATAAAAGTTTATCACCATTGAATGGGGTGCTTAACTTGCTCTGGGGCAGGGCTGAGCATGGAGGCTCTGCGGAGACCCCTCTGACACTCCTCTTTCCCCTCCCACTCTGTGCAGAACAGGACAGGTGAGCTCTGTCCTGGCCGAGGTTGATCCGAGGTTTGGGAGAGTCACTCACACCCTGCCAGTCTGGAGCCCTAGTTTGCTTCTTCTCTTCATCTCTGTTTTTATGAGGCAGCTGGAGCAGCCGTTCATGTTCAAACTGTAGTTTCTGTTCGAATCCACTCCAACCAGAGTTTAAACGGATTACCCGTATTTTCCTCCTGAAACTCCCTCAAAGGCCCCTGAAGGCTGGGTGAGTTTGGGACTCTTAGGGCCAGAGCAGGAGAAGTGAGTGAACCCACAGCTGTGTCCAGGCTCAGGTTCTCCCGTTCACTCCTAGCTGGCTCTTTGGAATTCTTAGCTTCACTTCCAGAAAACATGGCAGATGGTCTTTCCCCACTGGAATGCAAATGCAAGGTTTAAGCTCAATGTTTGGCTTCTTCTGAAAGGCTGTAAGAGCAGCTATATCTGGTGAGCGTTCCGAAAGGAAGCTTACATTCAGGGGCACTCCTGCGATGACCACCTCCATCAAAAGGGCAAGCCATGATTTTAAGAGCCTCCAACTTTTATTCTGAGGACACCCAGTGGTCTGGTTTGGTTGGGGAAAGATGGGGAAGAGAAGACAACTCAATTGTTGTTTATTTGTTTGTAAGAATACATTTATCTCGACACAGAGCCATCTGTTCCTGTTCACCTTGGGTTGGTTTCCCACTCCATCCCCTCCCATTCTGGTTTTAACTTTTTCTAAAACTTATGGAAGAGTGTTAAATTGGAAGGTGGTCATATCCTTCCCAGCACTGAACCCAATTATGAGAGGTACAGAGCGAGCTGAACAGATGAACCAAGATGGAACATTCATACTTTTGACCATTTTATATTAGTCTCAGCAAAAATCAGGTATTAAAAACATCAATATTGAATTAAATGGCCAAATAGTAGTTGCCCAATAAAGGTTCGTTGCCTGGAACTGAAAGTTATCCCAGAGTGCAGGAGTACGGAGAGTTTTCCCGTAGATTATCACTGATAGATTATAATTCTGTCGTTATAATTCTGTGCCCCGTCCCTAACTTACCTTTCCTCGAAAATGCATAATCATGGAGACACATCTGCACACAGAATCCTAGACCTTTAGAGATGAAAGAGATCTTGTAGCTGCACAGAAACCTAGTGTCAGGCTGCAGAAAAACATGGGAGAGGGCAGTTCTTCAAAACCTGTCTGCGGCCCAGAGCCGTCATGAAGCTGGGAGCTCAGCTCCCCAAATATCACATTTATCTCAATTTGGCAAGAAGCTGAAAGCCTATCTGGGGCCATTTAAATTCTAATGTTATTAAGGGCTCATCTAATCAGCTTTTAAAGTAAGCTGCTTTCAAATGCATGGGGAATGAAGGTAGGGCAGCTGCAGGCTGAGTAAGACAGTTCACACCAGCCTGGTGAAGGCACCTCCGTTCCAGTTGCCAAAGAGCCAGGAGGTGACCTGCTGGCTTTCCTGTTTGCTAACTTCTGCAGTTCCAACACCAAACTGTGCTGGTGAACAGCTCTTTGTAAGAACAGGGGAGGGGACTAATCTGGACAAATCATGCTCTCCTGTGAGGTCAATCGTACACATGTGACAAGGCTTGGCAGAGAAAGACTGGCCTCTGTGCTTTGAGATTTAATCAACAGAGCAGCTGGTGGTCATCTAGATACTGCATCCTATAGATTTCTGAGAAGTCCCACCCTCAGGAGGGCCGGCAGGATCCACCACCCCTGCCTGGACCTACCTGCAGTTTTTAGCTGGCTTCAAGGTAAGCCTCTTATATCCAGCTGTGGCTTGACTCTTCCTGGACCCAGGAACTTGGGTCAGACCGACACTGAAATGGAGCTTAACCCTGTGTGTATATGGCTCTAAAGTGGTTTAGGATTACAATTCTAATTCTGACACCAATTCGGATGTGTGGGTTCCCCCACACACACCAAGCAATTCTTTGACACCAGGTGGGTGTCCTACCATTCAACTCAGTTCCGACACTATCTACCCGGAGAGCATCAGACTCCACAGTTTGAGGGTGCAGTCCCACAAGACTACCCTCCACTTCAGGTGCCAATCACAGGTCCAGTTTGTCACCTGTGCTTCTGACCTACTGGCTACATATTGGAGGTTCCCACAACACCCTCCTCCAGTTCTATTAATTTGCTAGAGTGACTCACAAAACTTGGGAAACCACTTGACTCACAAGATTACTGGTTTATTATGAAGGATATTAAAGGATATGAACCAACAGCCGTATGAAGGGATACACAGGGGAGGTCCCAAACAAGGCTTTTCAAAGGAACTTCTGTCCCTGTGGAGTTTGGGGCCCAGCATGGTAGTACGTGGAAGCATTCTAGTTCACCAACCAGAAGCTCTCAGAACCCCTTTTGGGCTCTTATGGAGGCTTCATTACATAGGCATGATTGATTGAATCATTGGCCATTGGTGACTGAAATCAATCTCCAACTCCTCTCCCCTCCCCAGAGGTCAGGTAGGGGTGGGGCTGAAAGTTCCAACTCTCTAATCACATGATCGGTTCCCCTGGCAACTAGCCCCCATCCTTAGGAGATTTCCCAAAATCACCTCATCTAACAAACTCAGCTGTGCTTGAAAGCAGTTTTGTTTCAACCACAAAACACCTATTTCACTCTATCGCTTAGGAAATTTCAAGAGTTTTAGGAGCTCTGTGCCAGAAACAGCATGAAGACCAAATATGTATTTCTTATTATAAATCACACGATCACAGGGGTCATCCCCAGGCCCTGCTTTAAACTTCAATCTCATCCTTGATTTTCCTGAGCATTCTCTGATTCGACCTGCGGATTGATTCTACAGGAGGGACGGGGGCAGGGTCCTCATTGCTGCAGTAAGGCTGCCTCCAGATATGATGTGATGTTGGTCTCCATCCCTCTCGCACCGTCCATCTTCTGCACACAGGCTTCTCAGATCCCCCGCGGAGTCTCATTCAGGCTGGTGGGGTCCTGGGTCTTTCATTCTTCTAAACCCTCCATCAGATGTCAGGACTAAATGAAAATATGTGGCTTTCTTGCCAAGCTCATAATTTGTCTCACATTTAAACCAATATTCTTTAAATATTTATTCAGCATCAATCTAGAGGATGATAGCACCCCAGATCCCACTGAACTCACCTTATTCAGAAGTCAGTTCAGAGCCCAACTATTTTTATTTAAGCAAGTTTCTTTGAGAGGGTGGGAGTTGGGAGAGTTTAACCTTTCATTGCAAATAGTTTGTCAAATGTTCTTTTAGCTATACAAATACTGGTTCTGAGTAGAGAGCTGTTAAGTAACAATGTCTTCATCTTAATAGCTACCTCTAGTTGCTGCCCAGATGGTCCACCCTATTCCAACTCTGCTTAGTTGCAGAGAACTTGATCTCAACCGGCGGTTAGCCTAGGAGCACCAAATTAACAAATTCACTCTTAAGTGTGAATGGCCGATAGCCAACTTAGTGCAATGAGGTCTCGTGAGTTTGTACGTACATTCAAAGGTGTTTTCAATGGCCTGGGGTACTTTGTAGTCAAGTGTCCCCAAGTGAGGCAGGATGTTGCTGAGGATATTCTGGGTTAATTCAAATGTGGGGCTTCATAAAAGACTTGTCTTACTGCTGTAGAGTACCGTGATAGATGATGAGAGCATGATGAGTCTGAGGAATGAAATGAGTTTTTCCTGAACAAACTTTAGCAATTTTATGAACAAATACAGAAGGCTGGTGGGTATATTATCATTGTTTTGTACAATAAAAGAAAAGAGCCGCAACCTGTTGAAAAGTTCCCAATTCAGTGTATCAAGTTTGAGTGCCAAGAAAAGTTATTAAAGAAGCAAAATATCCATTGTGCCTGTCAGCTCTGTGAATCCTCAGAGCCTTCTCCCACGGACCATAATTTAGAGGTTATTATTTCAACCTGAAAATTCTTTAGATATATATATATGGTATGAAAAAGGAATTAGGAAAACTTCTAAATTAAAGGAAATAAAATGACAGCTTCTTCCTCTGGCCACATAAATAGTTATGGATAGAGATATAGAGGTGGATATTCTTTCATAATACTTTATTAGAGCTTCTGGAGCTCAAGAAATTTTAGAGTCAGGCTGGTTAATAGTTTAGCACTGATTCATGCAGGCTCAGAGCAAGCACAGTTGGGTTAGGTAGCAAGTCTAGCCCCTTGGAGGGGCTGAGTGCAGTAACACACTTTTATGACCAACTACGTTATGAAATGCATTTCCAAAATGTTTTATGAGAAGCCAAAACCTTGATGTCCAGTTTCTCCAGCTTTTTCTGAGACAGCATGAAGCCCAGGGGATCTCATGTTCTTTGACTACCTCACTGCAGAGAGACTGTCCCCCAGGCTGTTGCTGCAGTGACAAGGAACCTCAAATCCTGGGAATATGCGGCCACAAGTGAAAGCCTCAGACTGACCATTGCAATGATGGATGGTAAAAGGTTCACAGAAAATGGTACCTTTAGTGATGCTGTCTTCGATGTTTTCTCTTTTCCGCACGTTCTTTTATCCTAACACCAAAAGAGAATTGGTCTCTGCAGTCACGATGATATGGCCACCTGAAACAGGAACAAGGGAGGAAAGAAATTATGTTTATGGTTTCAGAATAAGGAACCTTGGCTTCCCTTTCCATCTCAACTGCCACATCTCCATTTTGAGAAACTTGGAGGTAAAATGTGGATTCCTAAAGAAAACTGTTATTTACTGTTGCTTTTTCCTCTCCAGAGAGTTCTACTTACTTCATTAGTTTTCTTTCATTCATTCTCATAGCTTTGCAATGGAGTGGCAAATATTTAAGCTAAAAATTCTACAGAAGGATTGTAAATCCAGATATGTGTTTTACGTAGCAAATCCCTTCTGAGATCTTTGAAGGTGGCTGTGGTTACGTGCTTAAATGATCCGATTATGACAAATGCTTGACACTTCCTCTGGGAAGCCTCTCATCCCCCCTAACCCTGAGCCCCTCTGGTGTTCTCCATGTCCGTGACACTCAGTGCTTGCCTAGGTCACAGACATTACCACTCGTTGCAAGCTTCTTCATTTGTGCTATTCTCGCTCTGGACTGTCAGCTCCTCAAGGGCAGATTCTCTGTCCCAAGCACAATGCCAGCACAGAAAAGTTTAATAAATACTCTTTAAGGAAGTGAATGCATAACAGTCATTTCCTCAGGTTTGAACCACCACCTACAGAAGCAGTGACTTCTCTTGCAAGTGGGGTGCTTCTGTGTCAGCAATTTGTCAGTCTCTTTCAACAGGGCAGGGGAATTGCCTGACGGTCCAGTGGTTAGGACTCTGTGCTGTCACTGCCGAGGGCCCGGGTTCAATCCCTGGTAAGGGAACTAAGATCCCACAAGCTGTCGGTGTGGCCCAAAAAATAAAATTAAAATTAAAAAATAAATAAAGAAAATAAAGAGGGCACCTCTGCAAAATTTGGACAAGCCACTCCCTGCACCCCCTACACAGTTCCCACGGATCAGCCCACAGTCCATAGCAGGATGATTATGCCTTCAAGGGCTTGCTTCCCACAAACCCTTCTGACCCTTTTCCAAGTGGACCCTGAGCTTCAGGGATCTCATTTATAGGCGCCTAAAGAGGCTACTTAAAAATCAAGCAGCACTGAGGGAGGAAGGTGCAGACTTTTGGCTAAGGTGTAGGCTTGCTCATCTAAGCTGCTCCTGAAGGAATGAACCTTCCCTGGAGGACCCCGTGGAGCCTCAGAATTGGAGGAAAGATCCTTTAGCTCTGGAAGGGCAGATAGGTTTCATCTCTGGAGAAGACTCCAGAATATCAGCAGTGCAGTGGCTGCCTGGAGAGTGGGGCTGGGAAGGATTGTGAGGCTGTGTCATTGGGAAGAAGAGTGGTCGTCAAGGTGTCGTCAGTGCCCAGGGTGGGGAAGTGTTGGAGGTGACATGAATACCAGGTACTTTCCTCCTCTGATTCTAATCTGGCTGCTCACCAAACAGAAGCACTGCAGATCCTTAGGACAGTGTAGCTCTGATATTAGAAAATCTCTCTTTCCATGGAATTAAAACTCCCTCTCCTTTTTACTTACACCCACTGACCCTTTTATTTCTCATCCTATCTGTGAGGTGGTGACCTCATTCTTAGAAAAATCCAATCTCTTTTGAACCAACTAAGTCTTACTTACACCCACTGACCCTTTTATTTCTCATCCTATCTGTGAGGTGGTGACCTCATTCTTAGAAAAATCCAATCTCTTTTGAACCAACTAAGTCAAAAGTCATCAAAAGGGCTTCTCTGGTGGCGCAGTGGTTGAGAGTCCGCCTGCCGATGCAGGGGACATGGGTTTGTACCCCGGTCCGGGAAGATCCCACATGCCGCGGAGCGGCT